>NC_057806.1:642082462-642083935 GCF_018294505.1 Triticum aestivum
TTGATGTCTTCATTTCACTGCTTCAAGTCACCATGATCAATTTGTCATCCTTTCTTCGGGATCTCCATCGTACTTACGAATAGGTAAGGGGCAGCTCTACAACGATAGGATGTTACAAGGGAAAATCTTCTGGGGGTTTCCCAAGTATGAACATATGAGTATCTCTCGAGTTGAACAAATGAAACACATCGAGAGCAAAGTAAGACGGTGCAATAAGAAGTTTCAAGCGGATAGGCAATCGTTCATTGCCTGAAACAGAGTGTGAATGGGGTTCAGAGCAACGGGAATAAGTATTGTGTCCGATACCAGAATTGATCACTAGGAAGGTGGCTCGCAAATTACATACGAAGTCAAGCTATAGGAATAACTTTGGCAACAGGGTGTATAGGAGAGTCAGGTTTCGATCCTGTGAAACTGTGGGTTATGGGCCCACCATGTGGTTCTTTTTTTTTATAATAGAGCAGTGACATCTTGCACGGTCATGATAGCAAGGCATGTCAGGGAGTACCATGTCAGCTATGTCGGCAACAACGTTGGTACCAAGGGCGAGGGACGAAGAGAACCATTTTCCTGCTCGTTGAAACGAGGCGGACCAATAGGCAAGGTTCCCGTCCATCGGTGGTTGCCGGAATGTCATCAACAATAGTAACAAGGTCTTACTGACCGAGTTGTACATCGAGGTGTTTGCACAAGCAGTGGATTATTACTGCTTATATCATATAGATCATAGAAAAGGTTTAAACAAACCAATGGAAGGAAAATATGATCATCAGATTAAACAGAACAATGGAAAGGAAAATATGTTTAAACACATATTTCGAGGGTATATCCTTCCCAAGGACAAGCAGAGCAAGATATCCATGACAGGATATAAAGTAGAAAACCATTTAGGTAAGGGGGGAGGAATCTCATGATATTACTCATACAACGGTGTTAGGATAATTGATAATTAAAATATAGCATCGTGCTTCAAACGTGTCTGTTGAAAATCGGAGTACCATTGACATGCTTCGAGATAGCAGTGACATGGTCTTCAGGTGAAGATCAGACTTTGGAAACACGAAGGATCCATCAAGAATAACTTGTAGAATAAGTCTTACAATTTCCTCATGGATGAATGGATAACCTTGCTGAAAAGGAATCTATAATGATAGGTCCTCCAGCCGGGGGGGGTGCTAGGCATGACATCATGTTACCGGGTCATCAAAGGATCAACGTCATAACTCTTGGAAAGTTGTCCCAACCATCATATCTGACCGAGATTCAGATCCGATTGGTGTCAGGATACCTGAGACTCAGGATGTCCGAGAAGAAAAGGCGCAACACAAATCGTTGAAATGGCATTGCAAGCTTCTCGGGAAATGAACTATGGGAGCGGGTTTCTGAAGCAATAGTTCACCATTAAACCAGGGAGAGGACAAGGAGGTGTCTGGTGAACTCAACGGCAATTCACCGAGATTCCCAAAAGATGGA
>NC_057806.1:642084739-642351822 GCF_018294505.1 Triticum aestivum
CACCTCCGCGTTCAACACACGTACGGAACAGCCACGTCTCCTCCTTCTTGATCCAGCAAGGGAGGGAGGAGAGGTTGAGGGAGATGGCACCAGCAGCAGCACGACGGCGTGGTGTTGATGGAGCTGCAGTACTCCGGCAGAGCTTCGCTAAGCACTATGGAGTTGGAGGAGGTGTTGGGGAGGGAGAAGGAGGCAACCAAAGGCCAAGGACTCAAGGTTTGAAGTCCCTCCTCTCCCCCACTATATATAGGGGTGCCAAGGGGGGGTGGCCGGCCCTAGGAGATCCAATCTCCTAGGGGTGCGGCGGCCTAGGGGGGTTTCCCTCCCCCCCAAGGCACCTAGGAGGTGCCTTCCACTAGTAGGACTCCTCCCCCTTGGAAACCCTAGGCGCATGGGCCTAGTGGGGCTGGTGCCCTTGGCCCAAGCAGGCCAAGGCGCACCCCCTACAGCCCATGTGGCCCCCGGGGATGGGTGGCCCCACCCGGTGGGCCCCCGGGACCCCTCCGGTGGTCCCGGTACAATACCGATAACCCCGAAACTTGTCCCGATGCCCGAAACAGGACTTCCCATATATAAATCTTTACCTCCGGACCATTCCGGAACTCCTCGTGACGTCCGGGATCTCATCCAGGACTCCGAACAACATTCGGGTTACTGCATATACATATCCCTACAACCCTAGCGTAACTGAACCTTAAGTGTGTAGACCCTACGGGTTCGGGAGACATGTAGACATGACCGAGACGACTCTCCGGTCAATAACCAACAGCAGGATCTGGATACCCATGTTGGCTCCCACATGCTCCACGATGATCTCATCGGATGAACCACGATGTCGAGGATTCTATCAACCCCGTATGCTATTCCTTTTGTCTATCGATATGTTACTTGCCCGAGATTCGATCGTCGGTATCCCAATACCTCGTTCAATCTCGTTACCGGCAAGTCACTTTACTCGTACCGTAATGCATGATCCCGTGACCAGACACTTGGTCACTCTGAGCTCATTATGATGATGCATTACCGAGTGGGCCCAGTGATACCTCTCCGTCATACGGAGTGACAAATCCCAGTCTTGATCCATGTCACCCAACAGACACTTTCGGAGATACCCGTAGTCTACCTTTATAGTCACCCAGTTACGTTGTGACGTTTGGCATACCCAAAGCACTCCTACGGTATCCGGGAGTTACACGATCTCATGGTCTAAGGAAAAGATACTTTGACATTGCAAAACTCTAGCAAACGAACTATACGATCTTGTGCTATGTTTAGGATTGGGTCTCGTCCATCACATCATTCTCCCAATGATGTGATCTCGTTATCAATGACATCCAGTGTCCATAGTCAGGAAACCATGACTATCTGCTGATCAACGAGCTAGTCAACTAGAGGCTCACTAGGGACATGTTGGTGTCTGTTATTCACACATGCATTACGATTTCCGGATAACACAATTATAGCATGAATAAAGACAATTATCATGAACAAGGAAATATAATAATAATGCTTTTATTATTGCCTCTAGGGCATATTTCCAACAGTCTCCCACTTGCACTAGAGTCAATAATCTAGTTACATTGTGATGAATCGAACACCCATGGAATTCTGGTGTTGATCATGTTTTGCTCTAGGGAGAGGTTTAGTCAACGGATCTGCTACATTCAGGTCCGTATGTACTTTACAAATCTCTATGTCTCCATCTTGAACATTTTCACGAATGGAGTTGAAGCGACGCTTGATGTGCCTTGTCTTCTTGTGAAACCTGGGCTCCTTGGCAAGTGCAATAGCTCCAGTGTTGTCACAGAAGAGCTTGATCGGCCCCAACGCATTGGGTATGACTCCTAGGTCGGTGATGAACTCCTTCACCCATATTGCTTCATGTGCTGCCTCCGAGGCTGCCATGTACTCCGCTTCACATGTAGATCCCGCCACGACGCTTTGCTTACAACTGCACCAGCTTACTGCCCCACCATTCAAAATATACACGTATCCGGTTTGTGACTTAGAGTCATCCAGATCTGTGTCGAAGCTAGCGTCGACGTAACCCTTTACGACGAGCTCTTCGTCACCTCCATAAACGAGAAACATTTCCTTAGTCCTTTTCAGGTACTTCAGGATATTCTTGACCGCTGTCCAGTGTTCCTTGCCGGGATTACTTTGGTACCTTCCTACCAAACTGATGGCAAGGTTAACATCAGGTCTGGTACACAGCATGGCATACATAATAGAACCTATGGCTGAGGCATAGGGGATGACGCTCATCTCTTCTATATCTTCTGTCGTGGTCGGACATTGAGCTGAGCTCAATTTCACACCTTGTAACACAGGCAAGAACCCTTTCTTGGATTGATCCATATTGAACTTCTTCAATATCTTATCAAGGTATGTGCTTTGTGAAAGACCTATGAGGCGTCTCGATCTATCTCTATAGATTTTGATGCCTAATATATAAGCAGCTTCTCCAAGGTCCTTCATTGAAAAACTTTTATTCAAGTAGGCCTTGATGCTGTCCAAGAGTTCTATATCATTTCCCATCAAAAGTATGTCATCTACATATAATATGAGAAATGCTACAGAGCTCCCACTCACTTTCTTGTAAACGCAGGCTTCTCCATAAGTCTGTGTAAACCCAAACGCTTTGATCATCTCATCAAAGCGAATGTTCCAACTCCGAGATGCTTGCACCAGCCCATAAATCGAGCGTTGGAGCTTGCACACTTTGTCAGCATTCTTAGGATCGACAAAACCTTCCGGCTGTATCATATACAATTCTTCCTTAAGGAAACCATTAAGGAATGCCGTTTTGACGTCCATTTGCCATATTTCGTAATCATAGAATGCGGCAACTGCTAACATGATTCGGACGGACTTCAGCTTCGCTACCGGTGAGAAAGTCTCATCGTAGTCAACCCCTTGAACTTGTCGATAACCCTTAGCGACAAGCCGAGCTTTATAGATGGTCACATTACCATCCGCGTCTGTCTTCTTCTTAAAGATCCATTTATTTTCTATGGCTCGCCGCTCAACGGGCAAGTCAGTCAAAGTCCATACTTTGTTTTCATACATGGATCCTATCTCGGATTTCATGGCTTCCAGCCATTTGTCGGAATCTGGTCCCGCCATCGCTTCTTCATAGTTCGAAGGTTCACCGTTGTCTAACAACATGATTTCCAAGACAGGGTTGCCGTACCACTCTGGTGCGGAACGTGTCCTTGTGGACCTTCAAATTTCAGTAGGAGCTTGATCAGAAGTATCTTGATCATTATCATTAACTTCCTCTCTAGTCGGTGCAGACACCTCAGGAACATTTTCTTGAGTTGCGCCATTTTCCGGTTCAAGAGGTAATACTTCATCAAGCTCTACTTTCCTCCCACTTACTTCTTTCGAGAGAAACTCTTTCTCCAGAAAGGACCCATTCTTGGCAACAAAGATCTTGCCTTCGGATCTGAGGTAGAAGGTGTACCCAATAGTTTCTTTTGGGTATCCTATGAAGACGCATTTTTCCGATTTGGGTTCGAGCTTTTCAAGTTGAAGTTTCTTGACATAAGAATCGCATCCCCAAACTTTTAGAAACGACAGCTTAGGTTTCTTCCCAAACCATAATTCATACGGTGTCGTCTCAACGGATTTCGACGGAGCCCTATTTAAAGTGAATGCGGCAGTCTCTAAAGCATAGCCCCAAAAAGAAAGCGGTAAATCGGTAAGAGACATCATAGATCGCACCATATCTAACAGAGTGTGATTACGACGTTCGGACACACCATTACGCTGAGGTGTTCCAGGCGGCGTGAGTTGTGAAACTATTCCACATTTTCTTAAGTGTGCCCCAAACTCGTGACTCAAGTATTCTCCTCCACGATCTGATCGTAGAAACTTGATTTTCCTGTCACGTTGATTTTCAACCTCACTCTGAAATTCCTTGAACTTTTCAAAGGTTTCAGACTTGTGTTTCATTAAGTAGATATACCCATACCTACTTAAATCATCAGTGAGGGTGAGAACATAACGATAGCCACCGCGAGCCTCAACACTCATTGGACCGCACACATCAGTATGTATGATTTCCAATAAGTCGGTTGCTCGCTCCATTGTTCCTGAGAACGGAGTCTTGGTCATTTTACCCATAAGGCATGGTTCGCACGTGTCAAATGATTCATAATCAAGAGACTCTAAAAGTCCATCAGCATGGAGCTTCTTCATGCGTTTGACACCTATGTGACCAAGGCGGAAGTGCCACAAGTATGTGGGACTATCATTATCAACCTTACTTCTTTTGGTACTCACATTATGAACATGTGTAGCATCACGTTCGAGATTCATAAAGAATAAACCATTCACCATAGGAGCATGACCATAAAACATATCTCTCATAAAAATGGAACAACCATTATTCTCAGATTTAAAAGAGTAGCCATCTCGAATTAAACGAGATCCCGATACAATGTTCATGCTCAAAGCTGGCACTAAATAACAATTATTAAGGTTTAAAACTAATCCCGAAGGGAGATGCAGAGGTAGCGTGCCGACGGCGATCACATTGACCTTGGAACCATTCCCGACGCGCATCGTCACCTCGTCCTTTGCCAGTTTCCGCTTATTCCGCAGCCCCTGCTTTTGTTGGGGAACGTTGCAGAAAACAAAAATTTTCCTACTCGTTTCACCAAGATCATCTAGGAGTTCATCTAGCAACGAGTGATTAGATGCATCTACATACCTTTGTAGATCGCGAGCGGAAGCGTTCAAAAGAACGGTGATGATGTAGTCGTACTCGACGTGATCCAAATCACCGATGACCAGCGCCGAACGGACGGCACCTCCGCGTTCAACACACGTACGGAACAGCCACGTCTCCTCCTTCTTGATCCAGCAAGGGAGGGAGGAGAGGTTGAGGGAGATGGCACCAGCAGCAGCACGACGGCGTGGTGTTGATGGAGCTGCAGTACTCCGGCAGAGCTTCGCTAAGCACTATGGAGGTTGAGGAGGTGTTGGGGAGGGAGAAGGAGGCAACCAAAGGCCGAGGCGTTCAGGTATGAAGTCCCTCCTCTCCCCCACTATATATAGGGGTGCCAAGGGGGGGTGGCCGGCCCTAGGAGATCCAATCTCCTAGGGGGTGCGGCGGCCTAGGGGGGTTTCCCTCCCCCCCAAGGCACCTAGGAGGTGCCTTACCCTCCTAGGACTCTTCCCCTTCTAAACCCTAGGCGCATGGGCCTATGTGGGGCTGGTGCCCTTGGCCCTTGGCCCCCTTACAGCCCATGTGGCCCCCCGGGACAGGTGGACCCACCCGGTGGACCCCCGGGACCCTTCCGGTGGTCCCGGTACAATACCGATAACCCCGAAACTTGTCCCGATGCCCGAAACAGGACTTCCCATATATAAATCTTTACCTCCGGACCATTCCGGAACTCCTCGTGACGTCCGGGATCTCATCCGGGACTCCGAACAACATTCGGGTTACTGCATATACATATCCCTACAACCCTAGCGTAACTGAACCTTAAGTGTGTAGACCCTACGGGTTCGGGAGACAAGCAGACATGACCGAGACGACTCTCCGGTCAATAACCAACAGCGGGATCTGGATACCCATGTTGGCTCCCACATGCTCCACGATGATCTCATCGGATGAACCACGATGTCGAGGATTCTATCAACCCCGTACGCTATTCCCTTTGTCTATCGATATGTTACTTGCCCGAGATTCGATCGTCGGTATCCCAATACCTCGTTCAATCTCGTTACCGGCAAGTCACTTTACTCGTACCGTAATGCATGATCCCGTGACCAGACACTTGGTCACTCTGAGCTCATTATGATGATGCATTACCGAGTGGGCCCAGTGATACCTCTCCGTCATACGGAGTGACAAATCCCAGTCTTGATCCATGTCACCCAACAGACACTTTCGGAGATACCCGTAGTCTACCTTTATAGTCACCCAGTTACGTTGTGACGTTTGGCATACCCAAAGCACTCCTACGGTATCCGGGAGTTACACGATCTCATGGTCTAAGGAAAAGATACTTTGACATTGCAAAACTCTAGCAAACGAACTATACGATCTTGTGCTATGTTTAGGATTGGGTCTCGTCCATCACATCATTCTCCCAATGATGTGATCTCGTTATCAATGACATCCAGTGTCCATAGTCAGGAAACCATGACTATCTGTTGATCAACGAGCTAGTCAACTAGAGGCTCACTAGGGACATGTTGGTGTCTGTTATTCACACATGTATTACGATTTCCGGATAACACAATTATAGCATGAATAAAGACAATTATCATGAACAAGGAAATATAATAATAATGCTTTTATTATTGCCTCTAGGGCATATTTCCAACAGTCTCCCACTTGCACTAGAGTCAATAATCTAGTTACATTGTGATGAATCGAACACCCATGGAATTCTGGTGTTGATCATGTTTTGCTCTAGGGAGAGGTTTAGTCAACGGATCTGCTACATTCAGGTCCGTATGTACTTTACAAATCTCTATGTCTCCATCTTGAACATTTTCACGAATGGAGTTGAAGCGACGCTTGATGTGCCTTGTCTTCTTGTGAAACCTGGGCTCCTTGGCAAGTGCAATAGCTCCAGTGTTGTCACAGAAGAGCTTGATCGGCCCCGACGCATTGGGTATGACTCCTAGGTCGGTGATGAACTCCTTCACCCATATTGCTTCATGTGCTGCCTCCGAGGCTGCCATGTACTCCGCTTCACATGTAGATCCCGCCACGACGCTTTGCTTGCAACTGCACCAGCTTACTGCCCCACCATTCAAAATATACACGTATCCGGTTTGTGACTTAGAGTCATCCAGATCTGTGTCGAAGCTAGCGTCGACGTAACCCTTTACGACGAGCTCTTCGTCACCTCCATAAACGAGAAACATTTCCTTAGTCCTTTTCAGGTACTTCAGGATATTCTTGACCGCTGTCCAGTGTTCCTTGCCGGGATTACTTTGGTACCTTCCTACCAAACTTACGGCAAGGTTTACATCAGGTCTGGTACACAGCATGGCATACATAATAGAACCTATGGCTGAGGCATAGGGGATGACGCTCATCTCTTCTATATCTTCTGCCGTGGTCGGACATTGAGCTGAGCTCAATTTCATACCTTGCAACACAGGCAAGAACCCCTTCTTGGATTGATCCATATTGAACTTCTTCAATATCTTATCAAGGTATGTGCTTTGTGAAAGACCTATGAGGCGTCTCGATCTATCTCTATAGATTTTGATGCCTAATATATAAGCAGCTTCTCCAAGGTCCTTCATTGAAAAACTTTTATTCAAGTAGGCCTTGATGCTGTCCAAGAGTTCTATATCATTTCCCATCAAAAGTATGTCATCTACATATAATATGAGAAATGCTACAGAGCTCCCACTCACTTTCTTGTAAACGCAGGCTTCTCCATAAGTCTGTGTAAACCCAAACGCTTTGATCATCTCATCAAAGCGAATGTTCCAACTCCGAGATGCTTGCACCAGCCCATAAATCGAGCGTTGGAGCTTGCACACTTTGTCAGCATTCTTAGGATCGACAAAACCTTCCGGCTGCATCATATACAATTCTTCCTTAAGGAAACCATTAAGGAATGCCGTTTTGACGTCCATTTGCCATATTTCGTAATCATAGAATGCGGCAATTGCTAACATGATTCGGACGGACTTCAGCTTCGCTACCGGTGAGAAAGTCTCATCGTAGTCAACCCCTTGAACTTGTCGATAACCCTTAGCGACAAGCCGAGCTTTATAGATGGTCACATTACCATCCGCGTCTGTCTTCTTCTTAAAGATCCATTTATTTTCTATGGCTCGCCGCTCAACGGGCAAGTCAGTCAAAGTCCATACTTTGTTTTCATACATGGATCCTATCTCGGATTTCATGGCTTCTAGCCATTTGTCGGAATCCGGTCCCGCCATCGCTTCTTCATAGTTCGAAGGTTCACCGTTGTCTAACAACATGATTTCCAAGACAGGGTTGCCGTACCACTCTGGTGCGGAACGTGTCCTTGTGGACCTTCGAATTTCAGTAGGGGCTTGATCAGAAGTATCTTGATCATTATCATTAACTTCCTCTCTAGTCGGTGCTGGCACCTCAGGAACATTTTCTTGAGTTGCGCCATTTTCCGGTTCAAGAGGTAATACTTCATCAAGCTCTACTTTCCTCCCACTTACTTCTTTCGAGAGAAACTCTTTCTCCAGAAAGGACCCATTCTTGGCAACAAAGATCTTGCCTTCGGATCTGAGGTAGAAGGTGTACCCAATAGTTTCTTTTGGGTACCCTATGAAGACGCATTTTTCCGATTTGGGTTCGAGCTTTTCAGGTTGAAGTTTCTTGACATAAGCATCGCATCCCCAAACTTTTAGAAACGACAGCTTAGGTTTCTTCCCAAACCATAATTCATACGGTGTCGTCTCAACGGATTTCGACGGAGCCCTATTTAAAGTGAATGCGGCAGTCTCTAAAGCATAGCCCCAAAAAGAAAGCGGTAAATCGGTAAGAGACATCATAGATCGCACCATATCTAACAGAGTGCGATTACGACGTTCGGACACACCATTACGCTGAGGTGTTCCAGGCGGCGTGAGTTGTGAAACTATTCCACATTTTCTTAAGTGTGCCCCAAACTCGTGACTCAAGTATTCTCCTCCACGATCTGATCGTAGAAACTTGATTTTCCTGTCACGTTGATTTTCAACCTCACTCTGAAATTCCTTGAACTTTTCAAAGGTTTCAGACTTGTGTTTCATTAAGTAGATATACCCATACCTACTTAAATCATCAGTGAGGGTGAGAACATAACGATAGCCACCGCGAGCCTCAACACTCATTGGACCGCACACATCGGTATGTATGATTTCCAATAAGTCGGTTGCTCGCTCCATTGTTCCTGAGAACGGAGTCTTGGTCATTTTACCCATAAGGCATGGTTCGCACGTGTCAAATGATTCATAATCAAGAGACTCTAAAAGTCCATCAGCATGGAGCTTCTTCATGCGTTTGACACCTATGTGACCAAGGCGGCAGTGCCACAAGTATGTGGGACTATCATTATCAACCTTACTTCTTTTGGTACTCACATTATGAATATGTGTAGCATCACGTTCGAGATTCATAAGGAATAAACCATTCACCATAGGAGCATGACCATAAAACATATCTCTCATAAAAATGGAACAACCATTATTCTCAGATTTAAAAGAGTAGCCATCTCGAATTAAACGAGATCCCGATACAATGTTCATGCTCAAAGCTGGCACTAAATAACAATTATTAAGGTTTAAAACTAATCCCGAAGGGAGATGCAGAGGTAGCGTGCCGACGGCGATCACATTGACCTTGGAACCATTCCCGACGCGCATCGTCACCTCGTCCTTTGCCAGTTTCCGCTTATTCTGCAGCCCCTGCTTTGAGTTACAAATGTGAGCAACTGCACCGGTATCAAATACCCAGGAGCTACTACGGGCACTAGTAAGGTACACATCAATTACATGTATATCACATATACCTTTTGTTTTGCCGGCCTTCTTATCCGCTAAGTACTTAGGGCAGTTCCGCTTCCAGTGACCGCTTCCCTTGCAATAAAAGCACTCAGTCTCGGGCTTGGGTCCATTCTTTGGCTTCTTCCCAGCAGCTTGCTTGCCGGGCGCGGCAACCTCCTTGCCGTCCTTCTTGAAGTTCTTTTTACCCTTGCCTTTCTTGAACTTAGTGGTTTTATTGACCATCAACACTTGATGTTCCTTCCTGACTTCTACCTCTGCTGATTTCAGCATAGCAAATACTTCAGGAATGGTCTTTTCCATCCCCTGCATATTGAAGTTCATCACAAAGCTCTTGTAGCTTGGTGGAAGCGACTGGAGGATTCTGTCAATGACCGCATCATCCGGGAGATTAACTCCCAGCTGAGTCAAGCGGTTATGCAACCCAGACATAGTGAGTATGTGCTCACTGACAGAACTGTTTTCCTCCATCTTACAGCTGAAGAATTTGTCGGAGACTTCATATCTCTCGACCCGGGCATGAGCTTGGAAAACCATTTTCAGCTCTTCGAACATCTCATATGCTCCATGTCTCTCAAAACGCTTTTGGAGCCCCGGCTCTAGGCTGTAAAGCATGCCGCACTGAACGAGGGAGTAGTCATCGAAACGTGCCTGCCAAGCGTTCATAACATCTTGTTCCGCAGGGAGAACGGGTGCGTCACCAAGCGGTGCTTGTAGGACATAATCTTTCTTGGCAGCTATGAGGATGATCCTCAGGTTCCGGACCCAGTCCGTATAGTTGCTGCCATCGTCTTTCAGCTTAGTTTTCTCTAGGAACGCGTTGAAGTTGAGGACTACGTTGGCCATTTGATCTACAAGACATATTGCAAAGATTTTAGACTAAGTTCATGATAATTAAGTTCAACTAATCAAATTATTAGTGAACTCCCACTTAGATTAGACATCCCTCTGGTCATCTAAGTATTACATGATCCGAGTTAAACTAGACCGTGTCCGATCATCACGTGAGACGGACTAGTCAACATCGGTGAACATCTTCATGTTGATCGTATCTTCTATACGACTCATGCTCGACCTTTCGGTCTTCTGTGTTCCGAGGCCATGTCTGTACATGCTAGGCTCGTCAAGTCAACCTAAGTGTTTGCATGTGTAAATCTGTCTTACACCCGTTGTATGTGAACGTCTGAATAAAACACCCGATCATCACGTGGTGTTTTGAAACAGCGAACTGTCGCAACGGTGCACAGTTAGGGGGAACACTTCTTGAAATTATTGTGAGGGATCATCTTATTTACTACCGTCGTTCTAAGTAAACAAGATGCAAAACATGATAAACATCACATGCAATCAAATAATAAACGTGACATGATATGGCCAATATCACATAGCTCCTTTGATCTCCATCTTGGGGCTCCATGATCATCTTGTCACCGGCTTGACACCATGATCTCCATCATCATGATCTCCATCATCGTGTCTCCATGAAGTTGCTCGCCAACTATTACTTCTACTACTATGGCTAACGCGTTTAGCAATAAAGTAAAGTAATTTACATGGCGTTTCTTGATGACACGCAGGTCATATAAAAGAATAAAGACAACTCCTATGGCTCCTGCCGGTTGTCATACTCATCGACATGCAAGTCGTGAATCCTATTACAATAGCATGAACATCTCATACATCACATATAGATCATTCATCATTCATCACAACTTTGGCCATATCATATCACAAACCACTTGCTGCAAAAACAAGTTAGACGTCCTCTAATTGTTGTTGCAAGTTTTACGTGGCTGAATTAGGGTTCTAGCAAGAACGTTTTCTTACCTACGTTAAAGCCACAACGTGATTTGTCAACTTCTATTTACCCTTCATAAGGACCCTGTTCATCGATTCCGCTCCAACTAAAGTAGGAGAGACAGACACCCGCCAGCCACCTTATGCAACTAGTGCATGTTAGTCGGTGGAACCGGTCTCACGTAAGCGTACGTGTAAGGTTGGTCCGGGCCGCTTCATCCCACAATACCGCTGAAGCAAGAAAGGACTAGTAACGGCAAGAAAGTTGACAAATCTACGCCCACAACAAATTGTGTTCTACTCGCGCAAGAAGAACTACGCATAGACCTAGCTCATGATGCCACTGTTGGGGAACGTTGCAGAAAACAAAAATTTTCCTACTCGTTTCACCAAGATCATCTAGGAGTTCATCTAGCAACGAGTGATTAGATGCATCTACATACCTTTGTAGATCGCGAGCGGAAGCGTTCAAAGAACGGTGATGATGTAGTCGTACTCGACGTGATCCAAATCACCGATGACCAGCGCCGAACGGACGGCACCTCCGCGTTCAACACACGTACGGAACAGCCACGTCTCCTCCTTCTTGATCCAGCAAGGGAGGGAGGAGAGGTTGAGGGAGATGGCACCAGCAGCAGCACGACGGCGTGGTGTTGATGGAGCTGCAGTACTCCGGCAGAGCTTCGCTAAGCACTATGGAGGTGGAGGAGGTGTTGGGGAGGGAGAAGGAGGCAACCAAAGGCCAAGGCGTTCAGGTATGAAGTCCCTCCTCTCCCCCACTATATATAGGGGTGCCAAGGGGGGTGGCCGGCCCTAGGAGATCCAATCTCCTAGGGGTGCGGCGGCCAAGGGGGGTTTCCCTCCCCCCCAAGGCACCTAGGAGGTGCCTTCCCTCCTAGGACTCTTCCCCCTTGAAACCCTAGGCGCATGGGCCTATGTGGGGCTGGTGCCCTTGGCCCATTAGGCCAAGGCGCACCCCCTACAGCCCATGTGGCCCCCCGGGACAGGTGGACCCACCCGGTGGGCCCCCGGGACCCTTCCGGTGGTCCCGGTACAATACCGATAACCCCGAAACTTGTCCCGATGCCCGAAACAGGACTTCCCATATATAAATCTTTACCTCCGGACCATTCCGGAACTCCTCGTGACGTCCGGGATCTCATCCGGGACTCCGAACAACATTCGGGTTACTGCATATACATATCCCTATAACCCTAGCGTAACTGAACCTTAAGTGTGTAGACCCTACGGGTTCGGGAGACAAGCAGACATGACCGAGACGACTCTCCGGTCAATAACCAACAGCGGGATCTGGATACCCATGTTGGCTCCCACATGCTCCACGATGATCTCATCGGATGAACCACGATGTCGAGGATTCAATCAACCCCGTACGCTATTCCCTTTGTCTATCGATATGTTACTTGCCCGAGATTCGATCGTCGGTATCCCAATACCTCGTTCAATCTCGTTACCGGCAAGTCACTTTACTCGTACCGTAATGCATGATCCCGTGACCAGACACTTGGTCACTCTGAGCTCATTATGATGATGCATTACCGAGTGGGCCCAGTGATACCTCTCCGTCATACGGAGTGACAAATCCCAGTCTTGATCCATGTCACCCAACAGACACTTTCGGAGATACCCGTAGTCTACCTTTATAGTCACCCAGTTACGTTGTGACGTTTGGCATACCCAAAGCACTCCTACGGTATCCGGGAGTTACACGATCTCATGGTCTAAGGAAAAGATACTTTGACATTGCAAAACTGTAGCAAACGAACTATATGATCTTGTGCTATGTTTAGGATTGGGTCTCGTCCATCACATCATTCTCCCAATGATGTGATCTCGTTATCAATGACATCCAGTGTCCATAGTCAGGAAACCATGACTATCTGTTGATCAACGAGCTAGTCAACTAGAGGCTCACTAGGGACATGTTGGTGTCTGTTATTCACACATGTATTACGATTTCCGGATAACACAATTATAGCATGAATAAAGACAATTATCATGAACAAGGAAATATAATAATAATGCTTTTATTATTGCCTCTAGGGCATATTTCCAACAACCAGGTGGTAATACTCGACGACAGATCAAACTAGAAGTTGAACTGGGGTATTGCTCTATAGAAGACAAGTGCTTAAACTTGCACAGCATATGATATTTAAGGGAGAACATGGTCAGAACCACGATTGCAAAAAGGCCAGATCTGAGATATAAGATGAACTTATACCAAGGGAATAATTGATTTTAAAAGAAACTTCGATGAGAAGATGTACATCGTGTCCATGGGCATGAACGCAAAGTTCAAGGTCGACTCCCACTTCTCCAATGCACAACCTTTCATTCACTTCTCACGTTCGATGAAGTTGCAGTGTTGAAATTTTATCTGGTGAAGCACCAGAAGAGTATGACTCGTGAAAACTTTCGGGTTCACACGGTTTAGAGAAGGCATATGTTCAACCCATAGGGGCTTCTTAGAAACATATACCACAAGTTTCAAGAGTAAATAACACAAGCCCGAAAGCAGAGCATGGTTGGCCAAGCAGAGGATACAACTTAACAAAGGCATTATGTATTAGGGGAAGAACTCACAAGGTGATCAAATGTGAAGGACACTGTCGGATAACAATCCAACAAAGGACTTGGTGGTCCACAAAGGATCTGATACGAGTATCGGTACTCAACTAGAGGAAGAAGAATGCAAGGAGATCAGATTATAGAAACAACTGACTAACTCAATTGTCAAATGCAAAGGAATTATGATTTCCAAATCAAGGGATCAAAAGCAATGCTCTGATTAGGGATGGATAAGTTGAATAGCCTTAGGGTACAATCAATGACAATTGGATTAGTCGAGAACCAATTCCAGTTAGAAGAATGGAAGCTCAGCCGGAAAGGTAATTTATAAGGATCAATGATGTTTGCGGGTATTCGCAAACATATTGAGTCAACAGACTCAAAATGATAATGACAAGGAATGTCAATAAGACTACGAGACTTATGGGTTTAACCATAATGCAAGCAAGCAAGAATTTCAAGAGCCAAAGGCTCCAGAGGATTTTGGGAAGAACGAATAGTATTTTGAAGACTTTTGTGAAACACATGAACAACTGGGGATGAGCGGATACTCGACAAGTGCGAGGATTTATTTGAAGGGGTATTCATGTGGCAAAGAACTGCTAGGCAGTAGGCACAAAGTATTTTCGGAACAGTAAAGAAACTTCAGGGTATCTTGTAATAACAAGATCAATGGGGGATGATCGTATGAATGGCAAGTGTAAGTAGTTATCCATACGGATTTATCGGTGGTCAGGAATAGCAAAAGTGATGGGCACAAAGTCTCGAGAGAACATCAGAGAGTATCTTCGGAATCTTCTGATGTAGCAGGCGATCATCTGAAGTGAGGGGCTCTCCGGGAAAAAGTACTTGCGAGAACCTAAAGTTAGTTTTGTTTTTAGCAAAATCGTTTAACCCGAATAGAAGAGAGTTCAGAATCCCAGAGTAAAGGTCGAGGAGTAAAAGATCCTAATACCACCCAATGGCGACGTGGGCCCATGGGCCACACAGCCATATTAGTAAAAATTTTGTAAAGTCTAGACTCGACTTCGGCCAAGGAGTTGGAAGGGGGATTCCTACAGGCAGTCGGCTCTGATACCAACTTGTGACGCCCCCGATTTAATCGTACACTAATCATGCACGCAAACGTGTACGATCAAGATCAGCGACTCACGGGAAGATATCACAACACAACTCTAAAACATAAATAAGTCATACAAGCATCATAATACAAGCCAGGGGCCTCGAGGGCTCGAATACAAGTGCTCGATCATAGACGAGTCAGCGGAAGCAACAATATCTGAGTACAGACATAAGTTAAACAAGTTTGCCTTAAGAAGGCTAGCACAAACTGGGATACAGATCGAAAGAGGCGCAGGCCTCCTGCCTGGGATCCTCCTAACTACTCCTGGTCGTCGTCAGCGGGCTGCACATAGTAGTAGGCACCTCCGGTGTAGTAGGGGTCGTCGTCGACGGTGGCGTCTGGCTCCTGGACTCCAGCATCTGGTTGCGACAACCAGAAAGAAAGGAAAGGGGGGAAAAGGGGGGAGAAAGCAACCGTGAGTACTCATCCAAAGTACTCGCAAGCAAGGAACTACACTACATATGCATGGGTATATGTGTAAGGAGGCCATATCGGTGGACTGAACTGCAGAATGCCAGAATAAAAGGGGGATAGCTAGTCCTATCGAAGACTACGCTTCTGGCAGCCTCCGCCTCGCAGCACGTAGAAGAGAGTAGATTGAAGTCCTCCAAGTAGCATCTCCAAGTAGCATCTCCAAGTAGCATCTCCAAGTAGCATCTCCAGTAGCATCGCATAGCATAATCCTACCCGGCGATCCCCTCCTCATATCCCTGAGGGAGAGCGACCACCGGTTGTATCTGGCACTTGGAAGGGTGTGTTTTATTAAGTATCCGGTTCTAGTTGTCATAAGGTCAAGGTACAACTCCAAGTCGTCCTGTTACCGAAGATCACGGCTATTCGAATAGATTAACTTCCCTGCAGGGGTGCACCACATAACCCAACATGCTCGATCCCATTTGGCCGGACACACTTTCTTGGGTCATGCCCGGCCTCGGAAGATCAACACGTCGCAGCCCCACCTAGGCTCAACGAAGAGGCCAGCACGCCGGTCTAAACCTAAGCGTGCAGGGGTCTGGGCCCATCGCCCTGAGCACACCTGCACGTTGCGTACGCGGCCGGTGAGCAGACCTAGCAACCTCCATTACAAAGGAAGTTGCGTTAACGCAGTCCAACCCAGCACGCGTCGCTCAGTCGCTGACGTCACGAAGTGCTTCGACTGATACCACGACGTCGGGATACCCATAACTACTCCCGCGTAGATGGTTAGTGCGTATAGGCTCGTAGCCGACTCAGATCAAATACCAAGATCTCGTTAAGCGTGTTAAGTATCCGCGAACGCCGAACAGGGCCAGGCCCACCTGTCTCCTAGGTGGTCTCAACCTGCCCTGCCGCTCCGCCACAAAGTAACAGTCGGGGGCCGTCGGGAACCCAGGCCCACCTCTACCGGGATGGAGCCACCTGCCCCTTCAGCCCCCATCTCCGAACAGTATCACAGGTAATGTAACTGTGTAAAGTATATCGTATATGCCCGTGATCACCTCCCGAAGTGATCACGGCCCAGTAGTATAGCATGGCAGACGGACAAGAGTGTAGGGCCACTGATGGAACACTAGCATCCTATACTAAGCAGTAGGATAGCAGGTAATGGTAACAACAGTAGTAGCAAGGACAGGCTATGCATCAGGATAGGAATAACGGAAAGCAGTAACATGCTACACTACTCTAATGCAAGCAGTATAGAGAAAAGAGTAGGCGATATCTGGTGATCAAGGGGGGGGCTTGCCTGGTTGCTCTGGCAAGAGAGAGAGGGGTCGTCGGTGATGTAGTCGACCACAGGGGCATCAGCATCGTCACAGGGTCTACCGGAGAGAAGAGGGGGGGAGAAACAGTAAATACATAGCAAGCAAGTGCATAACAGGACAACAAGCAGAGCTAGACGTGTTCTAACGCGGTAGTAGGTGATACCGACGAAGGGGGAGAGCATCCGGGAAAGTATTCCCGGTGTTTCGTGTTTTCAGACAGATGAACCGGAAGGGGAAAGTTGCGTGTTTGATATGTTAGGGGTGTGTGGTGGACGAACGGGCTGCGTATCCGGAATCGTCTCATCGTTCTGAGCAACTTTCATGTTGAAAATATTTCCATCCGAGCTACGGTTTATTTTATATTAATTTTAAAAGATTTAATTCATTTTTAGGATTTATTTAATTATTTAAATCCAACATTATCCAGAACAGTGCACGCTGACGTCAGCATGACGTCAGCAGTCAACTGGGAGTTGACTGGGTCAATCTGACGTGTGGGTCCCGCATGTCATACTCTGTTTACTCTAATTAGGGTTTAACTAATCTAATTACTATTTAATTAAACTAACTAGTTAATTAGATTAATTAAACATGATTGATTAACTTAATTAATTATTACCTATTTATTTATTTATTTTTACTTATTATTATTTTTTTAATTCTCTTTTTTTTGTAAAACGTTCTCAGGGTGGGCCCCCATGTCATATGCCCAGGGGGCCTAACGGGCGCACGGGTAAGCAGGCGCTGGGCGTGTGCGCTGCCCAGACCACACGGGCGCATGCCCAGGGCCGCGGCAACGGCCACTGTAGGGTCGGGTACGCGCCGGCCGGCGAGCAAGGGGCCGCGGACGAGGAGCAGCAACGCCGGTGAACGGAGGCGGTGGTCGGAGCAACTGCAGGGGAGCCGGGGCGGGCTCGCCGACATGAGGCGCGTCACGGGGCGCCAGCGGGGTGCCGGCCCAGGCGCGACGCACGGGGTGGTGCGCGCGCGGTGGTGCTGCGGGTCGTTGCGGGGCCGCACGGCAATGCAGCGGCGGAACAACGCGGATGCACGGCACACGCAGCGGGGCAGCAGCAGCAGGGCTGCCCGGCGAAGCGGACGCGGAGGGAGCCGAGCGGGCGCGTCCGAACGAGGTGGGGCACGGGCGCAGGCAGGGGGCGCGGGCGCGGCCAGGGCGGCCGGCGCGCGTGCGGGCATCGGTGAGCGAGGCCATGGCCGAAGTGGGCGGAGCAGGAGAGAAGGAGGAGATGCCGGGGCCTCACCACGGGGCCGTGGGGTCTATGCAGCGGTGCTAGGGGAGGTTGACGGGGACGGAGAGGTAGCAGTCCGGCGGGGAGGGGGAGGCAGGCCGGCGAGGTTGCGGTCCGGCGAGGGGGCCTCCAGCGACGGAGAGGACCGCGGCGATGGCGTCCGGTGATGGATCGCAGGGGGGGGTCGACCGGCGCGGTCGATGGGGTTGATTCCCCCGATCCAATCGGGGGGGGCAGAGGGAGGAGCGGGGTGTGGGGAGGGGAAGTGGGGCGAGTGGGGTGGGGTTTCGATCTAGGGTTTCTGGGGGGTGGGGCGATAAGGGGGACTGGGGGTGGGCCGGCCTGGGTCGGTTGGTTCGGCGGCCAGTTGGGCCGTTCGGCCCAGTTGGCCAGGGGGGTTTCCTCTTTCTTTTGTTATTATTATTTTTTGTTTTACCTTTTATTCATTTCTCTTTTATTTTAGTTGCACTATAATTTTGGTTTAGTAAAATATGAAAACAGCTCCAAAAATAGTGTGTCAAATTAATCCACTGTTCTAAGAAGTTTTACCTCAGAATAAAAATAGTTTAGTATTTGGTAAAATATATTAGGAGTATAACTAATTGTTTTGATGTTGTTTTAATCACTTAAGGGTATTTAAATATTTTATAAAGATGTTGTTACTCCACCAATAATATCCATGATTTATTTGTCACATTAAGAACATTTTAGTTTTGACTTTTGAAAACTTTAATTGTTTGACTTGATTTTAAATTTGAATTCAAACCGTTTTTGAACCATTGCGAGAGTAATAACAGTAACCGAGGTGACGTGGCATCATTAGCGTGGAATTACTGTAGCATGATTACCCGGGCGTCACACCCTTGGCCTTGCTGCTGCTGCCGGCGCCGGAGAAGAGCCCCATTTTGGCTTCGCTAGGGTTTGCCGGTGACGGAGGAGCGAGCTTGCCTAGATGTGGACGGCGAGTTTGGATGAGGACGGCCCCGTCGCACAGTCGGCTTAAAAAAGGACGACCATCGTCGCTGACGCATGGACCCGTGATCATAAATTAAGCTGACCGCATGGACAACAGGTAGTTGGACGGCCGCCAGATGAGGACGCCATGGACAACAAGAAGGCGCGCGTGGTGTCCGTTCGGCGTCCGCGCCGACGCATTTGAGGCGCAAATTTGGGCCGCAAATGCATCGACGCAGACGCGAAACGGACGTGATTTGGATTTGGCTCGACGCGTTGGGCCACCACTTTTGCCCGCGCCGACCCAAACAGATGCGGACGAACGAAATGGGTGGTCTCATTAGAGTTGCTCTAAGGGTACCAACTTGAGTTTGGTGGAATTATGATAGCATATGAAAAGTAGTGTATGATACTCCATGCTGTAACTTTCATTACAGGCCCAACTTTGGTGACTTCCATTATGGATCTATAGTCATGTAGTACTCCCTCCGTTTCTAAATGTAAGTCTTTTAGAGATTCTACTAAAAACTACATATGGATGTATATAGAAATATTTTAGAGTATAGATTCACTTATTTTGCTCTGTATGTAGTCTATAGTAGAATCTTTAAAAAGACTTATATTTAAGAACGAAGGGAGTATATGAATATGGAATTCTTCCCTGGCATATATGCATGCAGCCGACAAGTTCGGGCTAGCGACCTCCCCACCGTACCTGGCCTTGTCCTCGAGCAGCAATGCCAACTATGTGAACTGGCCTTGTCCCCATCGTACCTGGCCTTGTCCTCGATCTGGCAATGCACTGTGACCAAGGATGTATGGCGATCGGCAAGCCACTGGAAAGGATGTGCTGCCCTGAATCCTTCTTTGTGGGCAGTCCACAACGACTCCACATTCTACTGGGAAGCGATCGTGGCGGCCACAACACCCGAGAACATCAAGGGCACCAAATCGCTACTGATTCTCATTGCCTGAGAGCTGTGGCTTGAGAGGAACAATCGGATTTTCAAAAAGAAGAGCGAGAGCACGGCAATGATCATCCAAAATATCCGCCGATCCGTTGAAGCCTGGAGGCTTGCAGAAGCGACCTACTTCATGTCTCCCTTCGGGGACCCGCCGTGAAATGTAACCCAGAATTGTCTCCTATATAGCCTGTAATCTCTTAACTTTGCCTTTTTCATCTTTATGACTGCTCTCGCAGCCGTGTAATTATCTCTCCCTTCCTATCATAATAAAAAAAACCAGCCATTGCTGGGCGCTTTAAAAACTATGTGAACGGCGACAACTTCGCTTCCGATGGCGCAGGAGTCTCCATCGCCACAAACGAGAACAAGTGCATCACCCTCGACAAGCAAATCGAGCACTACTCAGGCGTGTACTCCTCTCTCTCTCGCGCAGCCTCGGGCAGGCCCAGGCTGCGAGCCACCTTGCCAGGTCCATCTTTGCCATCACCATCGGCAGCAATGACATCATCCACTATGCCAAGGCCAACCCCGTCGCCACATCCTCCCAGCAACAGCGGTACGTTAATGCGCTCTTGCAGACCCTCTCGGACCAGCTGGCCATCCTCTACAACCACGGCGCGCGCAAGGTGTTTTTTTTTCGAAACAGAGGCAAAGATTGCCTCATCTATTAATTAAGCAGAAGAGAATTGTCCAGTTAATTACGGAAAACTGGGCGAAAACCGGAACAACAAGGGCCAAGCACACCCCAAAGACTAACACACAGGACAAAGCCCACCCACGACCAACTCCAATGACAACCACGTCGCCCACACGACACGAGGTCCATGCCCTTAAAGCTGCAAATCTCCTGAGGCCGCCGCCTCGATATCCACTGCTTCATTGCGCCCTACGCACTCAACCAACACCGCCTTCCGGGGCCGCCGCCCCGACATGCCACCATGCCACCGCTCACTCTCGAGCAGCAACGTCGCACGATACAGCAGCCCGCAGCCCACACTGCTCAGGACAACCGCACACAGACCACGAACGCCGCACCACATCTGGGGCCGCCGCCCCAACATGCCACCGCTCACCCTCGAGCAACAACGCCGCACGATACAGCAGTCCGCAGCCCGCACTGCTCAGGACAACCGCACGCAGACCACGAACGCCGCACCACATCCGGGGCCGCCGCCCCGACATGCCGTCCAACCGCCCTCGCTGGGACGCGTCGACCGAGCCGACAACCTTGCCGCCCACGCAGCTCAAGGTCCTCACCCAAGCCATGCCGACAAACAGCCCTACCTCCTGGGGCCACCGTCGCACCGCGAGGCCGCCGCCTCGGCTCTCAACTAAAGATCCCGGAGCCGCCGCCCCGGCATACATCGCCCATGAAAACGGAAGAGCCCGCACAACATCCAAAAGCTGACCCTCCAAAGCGACGCCTCCAAGAAGGTTACGACGTAAAACGCCGCCGCCGCCCACTCCAAAAAACCGAAGTTTAGGTTCTCACCCGGAGAGTCCAAGCACATGGAAGAAGAGGAAGAAACTCTACGACGACGCCTCCAAGAAGGTCACGATACCCACAGGCGCCGACGTCGTCAAAAGCTTTCGCCCAAGTCCCTCATCTCCTAACAGTGAGCCTGCAAATCTGGGCACCATGGATACCCAGACCACCGGAGCCAAGCCTGCTGTGAAGATCACCTCCCGTCGTCAGCCGCCAAAGCCCCCCGTGACGACCCGCTGCAGCACCTCATGCGACAGAGAGACGCCGCGTTTGCCGGGGTCAGATCCGCGGGCATCGCCCCGAATCCACCGTCCCCAGCCGCCGCAGCAGCCCATGCCGATGCAGCCATCGCTCCGGGGCCGCCGCCCCGGCATCCTTGCCTCGCCTCAAATCCGCACTGACCGCCCATCGAAGCAGCAGGAGCACGCCGCCCAGGCGGGCACCACGCACACTGTCGCATCCGCTGGAGACCGGATCCGCCACGCCCGCACCTCCACGCACCACGGGCCTCCGAGCCACGCCGACGGCGCTGCCCGGGCCCTCCGCGCGCCCGTGCCGTGCACCTCCACAGATCTGCAGTAGCTTCATCCCAGGATCCTCGCGACGCCAGATCGACGCCAGCTCCACCATTGGCGTCCTCGCCACCACAGATCCGCACAACGCAAACACACACGAGCCACGCCCCTCGCGGCCAAGCCGCCGCCCGCGCCTGACCAAGGCGCATCCTCTGCCAACTCCGGAACAGAGCACCGAATCCCTTGATTCACCGCGCAACTGTTCGTAGCCAGCCCCGCTGCGTCGCCCAGCAGACGCCCAAGCTCCGAGGCCGCCGCCCTGACTTCCGCCCACCGCGAGCACCGCCCACCGCGAGCATCCCCCCACCCCCCACCTGAAATCAGGGGGGAGAGATTAGATGCTTTGTGATTTGTGAATGCCACATGTCATCCATTAGGGCGGGTCTCACCTGATTTATATGAGACCTGGTCTCATATAATTTTTTTCCCAGCAAGGTCTGCAGTGTCGTGGCGAACGCCATGGCCGTGCAGTACCATAATTCAGCCAAGGGCCTGCTGAGCGCCATGACCGTGTAGTACCCAGACCTTCACTACGCGCTATTCAACTCGTCCGCCGCGTTGCTCCGGTACATCGACCAACCAGCGGAGTACGGGTTCACTGAGGCGAAGGCGGCGTGCTGCAGCCTGGGAGACTTCAACACCAAGAGCGCCTGCACCCCGCTCAGCAGCTATTGTGCCAATCGTTCTGATCACATGTTCTGGGACTTCTACCACCCCACGGAGGCCACCACGCAGATGCTTACCGCCACTGCCTTCGACGGGTCTGCGCCCTTCATCTTCCCAACCAACGTAAGGCAGCTCAGCGCTATATAGAGTTGTATGTATACTACTTGGCATTATTATTCATTAGTTGCGTAAACAACTTAGAATTATCAGAGGTGTAATATACTCCAGTTTTTTTAATATTCCATGTTCCAACTCGAGCACTTCGTTGGTTGTCAACAATTTTTCCTTTGACTACCAAGCAAATCCACAAAATTGGTGCACCGAATAGTTTGTTTTACAAAAAAAAAAATTCAAGCGAGTCCGGTCCAAGGTGTTAGACTATTACTTGCCTCTCAAGTTATATAGTCCTAGTCGTATTGTAATAGGTCTAGTTGGCTTGTAATCTCTTATATATACTGCTGTATGCGACTGCAATAATCAATCAACAATAGTTCTATTCAATCGTACATGGTATCTTAGGGTTTCTGGTCCTAGAGTAAGGCTCCGCCGCCCAACCCACCACCGCTGCCACCGCCCGGCTACTTCGAGCGCCGGGCCGCTACCCTCGCCCGCGCCGCCGCCGCGGCTTCCTCCTCCTCTGCCCTAGTTCTACCACCACCACCACCCATGCCTCCGGTGCTCTCCTTCACCGATACAATCTCCGATATTAGTCCATATATCCCCATTACCCTCGATCTCACCTCCCACAACTATTACCATTGGCGCCACCTCTTTGAAGTTCACCTCGGGCGCTGCAATCTTCGCTCCCACGTCGATGCCACCGCCGTGCCGCAATCCCATGATCCCCAATGGGTCAAGGACGACCTCGCTATCATCCAATGGATCTACATGCGCGTCTCCATCGAGATCTTCAATCTCGTCTTCCGGGAAGCCGCCACCGTCGCCGGTCTCTGGGCGGCCCTTCAGCAGTTGTTCCAAGACAACGTCGATGCTCGCACCAATCTACTCCACACCGAGCTCAGGAATATGGTGCAAGGCGACTCCTCCCTCTGTGTCTATTGCCAACGCCTCAGGTCCATCGCCGACGAACTATGTGAACTTGGTGATCCCGTTGAAGACCGTCAGCTTATCAACATCCTCCTCATCGGGCTCAACGAACAGTTCGACAAGCAGGCTTCTTTCATACCCATGATGCGACCCCAGCCAACCTTTCCCGAGGTGCGCTCCATCCTCCAGTGGGCCGACTGTGCTCAAACCAACAAGGACACTCGCCCTCAGCTCTTCGCCGCCGTTCCGCGCGGTTCGGCACCCGCGGCGCCACCAGCGGCGCCCCCTTCACCAGCGGTGCCTTCTTCCTCAACCGCGATCGCTCCACCGCCAGGCTGGCGTCCTAGCCCTAATTATCACAGCAAGAACCCCGTCTACCGACCGCCTACGAAGCGCTCGGTGCCCACTCCTTCACCGTCGCCGGCCCCAAGTGCGCCACCAGCAGCTACGCCTTGGCGTCCTCCACATGATCCCTGGACGGGGCTCGTCCAAGCTTGGCCCATGCCATGGTCCTCTCTGGCTCCCCTCGGCGCTCCACCGGCTTACACCAGTGCCTGGCAGCCTGGCGTGCGGCCCCATACTGGTGCCCTAGGTCTCCTCACGCCTCGCCCGCCGACTCATGCCTACCATGATGCTCCATCATATGGCGCTCCCTACTATGCTGACGGCGGCCACTACTACACCCCACAGTCGGCCCTGCTGCCATCGTCGTCGTACCAGCCGGCCTTGCTGCCATCGCCTCCATCGTCGGCTCTACTGCCCTCGCCGCCGTACTAGCCGGCCCTGCTGCCTACACCGACATCTGCTACACCGCCAAGCTGGGACCAAGCCGCCTTCATCCAGGCCATGAACAATTTTGCCTCCCAAGGCAACACAGGTACGGATTGGATTTTCGATTCCGGTGCTTCTAGTCATATGTCTGCATCTAGTACGTTTCTCTCCTCTTGCACTTCACCACTTTTTAAATCCATCACCCTCGGTGACGGTTCTTCTATACCCATCTATTGTTTTGGTCAGGCTCAACTTCCTTCCACCACCAAAACTCTTCTTCTTCGTGATGTACTTGTTGCTCCTGCCCTTATCAAAAATTTAATCTCTGTTCGTCAATTCACATGTGATAATCTTGTTTCTGTCGAATTTGATCCCTTTTGCTTATCTGTGAAGGATTATCAGACCAAGGTCGAGATCGCGCGGTTCAATAGCTCTGGTGACTTATACTCTCTCAATGGTGTTCCTGTCGTTGCCTCTCCAACCTCCATGATGGCATCTATTGATCTCTGGCATCGGTGTCTAGGGCATCCCAACCCTGCAGTTTTAGCATCTGTTCTTAGTGAATTTACTATACCTTGTAATAGAGATTCTCACGATTCCTCCGTTTGTGAGTCATGCCAATTAGGCAAGCAGGTGCGTCTTCCTTTTAGTTCGTCTAGCTCTTCAAGAACTTATCCCTTTGAATTAATACATTGTTATTTCTGGACATCGCCCATTGCTAGTGTCTCTGGTTTTAACTACTATCTTGTTATATTAGATGATTTTACACACTTTGTCCGGACCTTTCCTCTCCGCAACAAATCCGATGTTCACGTTCTCTTTCTCAATTTTCAGCGATACGTCTCTGTGCACTTCTTCCTCCCTATTCGTTTCATACAATGTGATAATGATCGTGAATTTGATAATGTTAAAAATTGTACCTTCTTTCTTAACCACGGCATTCTTCTTCGTTTTTCTTGTCCCTACATGATAACCCTCAAGTATAGGGGATCGCAACAGTTTTCGAGGGTAGAGTATTCAATCCAAATTTATTGATTCGACACAAGGGGAGCGAAATAATATTCTCAAGTATTAGCAGCTGAGTTGTCAATTCAACCACACCTGGAAACTTAATATCTGCAGCAAAGTATTTAGTAGCAAAGTAATATGATAGTAGTGGTAACGGTAGCAAAAGTAATATTTTTGGGTTTTGTAGTGATTGTAACAATAGGAACGGAAAAGTAAATAAGCGAAGAACAATATATGAAAAGCTCGTAGGCAATGGATCGGTGATGAAGAATTATGTCGGATGCGATTATTCATGCAACAGTTATAACATATGGTGACACAGAACTAGCTCCAATTCATCAATGTATTGTAGGCACGTATTCCGAATATAGTCATACGTGCTTATGGAAAAGAACTTGCATGACATCTTTTGTCCTACCCTCTCGTGGCAGCGGGGTCCTATTGAAAACTAAGGGATATTAATGCCTCCTTTTAATAGAGTACCGGACCAAAGCATTAACACATAGTGAATACATGAACTCCTCAAACTACGGTCATCATCGGGAGTGGTCCCGATTATTGTCACTTCGGGGCTGCCGGATCATAACACATAGTAGGTGACTATAGAATCGCAAGATAGGATCAAGAACTCACATATATTCATGAAAACATAATAGGTTCAGATCTGAAATCATGGCACTCGGGCCCTTGTGACAAGCATTAAGCATAGCAAAGTCATAGCAACATCAATCTCAGAACATAGTGGATACTAGGGATCAAACCCTAACAAAACTAACTCGATTACATGATAAATCTCATCCAACCCATCACCGTCCAGCAAGCCTACGATGGAATTACTCACGCACGGTGGTGAGCATCATGAAATTGGTGATGGAGGAAGGTTGATGATGACGATGGCGACGGATTCCCCTCTCCGGAGCCCCGAACGGACTCCAGATCAGGCCTCCCGAAAGAGTTTAGGGCTTGGCAGCGGCTCTGTATCGTAAAACGCGATGAACCGTTCTCTCTGATTTTTTTCTCCCCAAACATGAATATATGGAGTTGGAGTTGAGGTCGGTGGAGCGTCAGGGGGGCCACGAGGCAGGGGGCGCGCCCAAGGGGGTAGGCGTGCCCCCACCCTCGTGGACAGGGTGTGGGCCCCCTGACGTGGATCTTTCTTCTAGTATTTTTATATATTCCAAAAATAATCTCCGTTGATTTTCAGGTCATTCCGAGAACTTTTATTTCTGCACAACAATAACACCATGGCAATTCTGCTGAAAACAGCGTCAGTACGGGTTAGTTCCATTCAAATCATGCAAGTTAGAGTCCAAAACAAGGGCAAAAGTGTTTGGAAAGTAGATACGATGGAGACATATCAACTTCCCCAAGCTTAAACCCTTGCTTGTCCTCAAGCAAATAAGTTGAAAGTGATAAAGAAAACTTTTATAAACTCTATTTGCTCTTGTTGTTGTAAACATGTAAAGCCAGCATTCAAGTTTTCAGTAAAGATTATGAACTAACCACATTCGCAATAATATTTAGGTCTCATGTTTACTCATATCAATGGCATAATCAACTAGCGAGCAATAATAATAAATTTCGGATGACAACACTTTCTCAAAATAATCATAATATGATATAATAAGATGGTATCTCGCTAGCCCTTTATGAGAACGCAAAACATAAATGCAGAGCACCTTTAAAGATCAAGGACTGACTAGACATTTGTCGGGGGTTGGGTGCGACATATGCCAATGGATGGCTTATCATGGTGGGGGCGAGTAGAACGTCGCCGGTGCCTGGAAACGGGATGAGGCGTAGACACGAACACCGGCGGACCTTACCCAGGTTCAGGGCTCTCCTAGGAGATAACACCCCTAGTCCTGCTCTGCGGGGTCTCCGCATGATCACTAAGGCAAAAGTGAGTACAATTGTGCTCCTCGAGTTGTATTTGTGGACAGGAGGAGACTAGGCCAGCTCTTCCCCTTCTCTAAGGTCAGGTCTAGTTCTAATGGATCGGAACCCTTTGCATTGGTGCCTTGGGGGCTTATATAGGCCTACCCCCCAGGGGTATAATGATAAACCGACCGGGCACAGGGCCCAGCCGTCAGTCTCTTCTCCTGTCGGCCTCTATGCCGACTACTGGGGCACGCCGGCTGGTGGGCCCCGCCGACTGGCCTGGTACGGAGCCGACAGGCCATACCCGCCGCTTGCAGGTCTTGCCGGCTGCCGATTACTGTACTCGTGCCTCTAATGACGCAGGCTTGGTCATGGGGTCGTGGTTACAGCCTTGCTACCTGGCGGGCGATTACTGTAGCCACTCCCCGTCTCGTCTGGTTAATGGCGTGTGGGACCCGTGGGATGGGCAGGCCGACTTTCGGGGGCCGGTTCCCTTCGGGTCTGACTGGCGGCGCTCTTGCCGTCTTCTGGACTCTCGCTGACCGGTAGGGCCCATCATTCGTGGACCGTACCGACAGGCCGTCGTGGGTGCAGGACTCTGCCCGCTGTTGCTGATGTCAGGGATGGCAAGGCAACAGTGCTTTACCGGACGGAGATCTCCACTGGTACGGCGCACTATGGCCTAGACATCCCATGAAAAGGGGAGGGAGTCGGCTTTACTGTTGTCACTCTCGTCCCATCCCCCCTTATGAGGGCATGGGCTTTGTTGGTGTCGCAGGCCGACTCCCCGTGGTCGTCTTCTCTGGGAGCCGCCAGGCGGGAGTCGGCTCGTCTTGACCTCGCCTCCAGGACTCGGCCGCATGCGGGCAGTCGGTTGTTCCTTTAGCCAGCCTCTGGAAGGCGGCTTTCCATCCTGGTGTCTTGAGGGGCGCAGTCAGCCCCGATGTCTTGAAAGGTTCTGGGCCTCGGGTTAGCCTACCCGTGGCCCATTACTCCGACAGTAGTCCCCGAAGCTGGTGAGGCACCGTGGATGATCAGCCGAGGAGCCTCAGCAGTTTCTTTCTCCGAGTGCTTGAGGTGAGACCTCATTTGACTTCTGCCCGGCCGACTGGTAGGAGTCGGAGTCACCTGACTTTGACTTGTCCAAAAATCCTTTCGAATCCCCCGGCGGGAACTCAGTAGCGTGTGAGCTAAGCTTCCTGACCGCCACCCACTCCGTGCCCACCATGTGGCAACCAGTGGCCTGGCCAGCCCGCCTACCCATCCGCGAGATGGGACATGTCTACAGGCGGGGCCCGCCACTACCACGCCTCGATGCGCGAGCGGATCTGCTGCAGCCGTGGGGGGCGGTTGAGGTTCTCACGGAATTGCCGTGCGCAGTAACTTTGCGCGATAAACGTGGGGTCGTGGAGTAGTGGGCGCAGTAAATCCCACAACTGCCCCCTCGGCTTCGCAGCTCACTGGGCTATAAGTAGGGGGAGGAGGGGAGACGGCGGAGCTCGCGCGTCCCACCTCCCCACTGCTTCTTCTTCTTCTCTCTCTCTCTCTCTCTCTCTCTCTCTCCGCCGCACCTCAAGCTACGTCGAGCGCTGCGGCAGTCTGCTCACGATGAGCTCTTCCTCCACCGTCACGCCCCCTACGACGCATTCCGGCACCTGGGATGGTTCGGAGGTTCACGACGACCACGTCGATTTCCTCGGCAAGACGCGTCGGTTGCCCGGCGAGGACCTCGTTCGGGTTCGTCTCGCGCCGAGGGACGAAATCTCGCCGGCGCCCCAGGAGGACGAGCGGGTCGTCTTCCGCTCACATTGCTTGCGCGGCCTGGGCCTGCCGGTGAGCAACTTCTTCCGCTCCTTCCTTGAGTTCTACGGACTCCAGCCGCACCACCTCACCCCCAACACGGCGGTGCTGTTGTCCGCCTTCGTCACCCTGTGCGAGGGCTTTATCGGCGTTCTCCCCACCCTGGAGCTCTAAGGGGAGTTCTTCTACTCCAAGCTCGGCACCCAAGCCGCGGGCGTGCCAGCTCAGTGCGGCGTGTTCATCGCCGTGCGAAGGTCGAGGGCCGACAACCCGTTTCCCTCCATCAAGCTGATCAAGTCGGTGAAGATGTGGCAGTGGTCGTACTTCTACGTGAAGAATGTCTCCGTGGAGGGTGACTGGATCAACCTGCAGGCCTACGTAGCCGGCCCGCCGGCTGGCAAGCAGCCCAACTGGTCGCATTGGGCCCGGACGTTGACGCCTGCGGGAGCCGGCGCCATTGCGCGGCTTCGAGTACTGGCGCAGTCGAAGGGCCTGACCGGGCCGGACTTGCTGGCCGCCTTTGTGGCGCGCCGAGTGCTGCCCCTCCAAAGTCGCCCCCACATGATCTGCCAGATGAGCGGGCACCGAGACCCGAGCCGAATGTGCACCAAGGAGATGCCTCACGAGGAGGTAGCCTACATGGTGAACTACCTTGCGAGCTGCGACCTCAATGAAGAGTGGCAGTTCGGCAAGGAGCCGTATTCACGTGCCGCCCCTCCGCCTCTGGTGAGTCGTTTTCTTTTTCTCTTTCTCTCTGACTTCTTCGTTGCCGAGTCCATTTTGTCCGATCTGACCAGCCGGCTTTGGTCAGAACCCCCTCCTCCAGCCAGCAGCCAGCACCGCGGGGCCGAACCGTGAATTTCTCCCCGACCGGGCGGAGAGTGATGTTGACGACCCCGACCTGGGGGCGGCGGCCCTGGAGGACGACGCCGAGGGAGGAGGCGGCGCAGCGGGCGGCCCGAGACTTGGGGCCAGTCTCAAGGACTAGCCCGATGATGACGAGGAGGTCGTCGCATGCCACCAGCCAGGAGCCGGCCAGTCGGGCGCGGGCTCGTCAGCTCCGCCGGACGCACAAGGCGGCGACAAGAAGCGCAGGGCTGGGTCGAGCCTGTTTGGCTGCCGGCCGAAGAAGCCCAAGGGCTCAGCCGCGGCGACCAAGCGGGACGAGGCGGCCGCAAAGGCCAACCGCTTTCGCAAGGTGGTGAAGACGCCGCAGCTTATTTCAGCGTAAGCACCACCTTTGTTCGTACCTTCATATTCCTTTATTGAGTCTGTCTGAAATTTCTTTACTTTATTTTCCGGCTTTAGGGCCCCTCTCTCTCTTGAGAAGTCGGCCGCCGGCTCCGTCATGAAGTCGGCGGAGACCTCCTCCACTACCCGGCGGGTTGACCCTGCCGCCGACCTCCGGGAGGCGACGGAGCGGAACGCGTGGGAGGCGCGTGAGGAGAGGGAAGCCGCCCGTCTGAAGAAGGCGGAAGCCGACAAGGCGGAGGCCGCCGCCCTGAAGAAGCTGGCAGAGGCCGAGGCCGCCGATGCGGAGAAGAAGCATGCAGAGGAAGCCGGTGACGAGAACCCGGTCATGGAGAGGGTCGCCGACGTCACCGCTACGCCGGAGGTCATTGCGCCGCCACCGCCATCCTCCGCAGGCGCGCCAGGCGGACAACCGGCAGATCCGCCAGTGCCGCCAACCGGAGGCGCGGCGACGACGGACCTGGCCCTCGAGGTTAGTACGCCGACGCGCCGCCGTCTCGCGAAGGCGGCCTCAGCGCCGCGTCCTCTGGAGACCGGCATTGCGAGCTCCTTGGTCCCGGACACCGAGGTGTCGAGCGCCGCGCCCACCGGGTGGGTGCGGGGAGGCGGGACGGGCTAGTTGAACCGGGCGCTCTTGGACGTCCAAGCCAAGATCCGGACTAAGGGCGACGCCATCAAGGAGTGCACCAAGGCATACCTGGCATCACGAACGGCCATCCGAGTACACATCCTTTCTTTGCTTCCTTGTTTTTTCTTTGTGGGGGCGCGCCAGCGCACCCACTGGGTGTAGTCCCCGAGTTTCGAGCCGGCTGCTGAGCAGGTGGCTCGGAACTCTAATCGGCGAGTTCCAAGTACCAACGCTTTTTTCTAAAATTTTGATGCAGGATTACCACAATCTTCGCGTGACCTCCTTCAACGCCAATGTTGAGGAGCTGGCCAAGCGGACCACCGACTTGTCGGACAGCCAGGGTGAGTTTTCTTCTTTCTCTGCGGGGGCGCACTGGCGCACCCGCGGGTTGTAGTCCCCGAGATTCGGGCCGACTGCTGAGCAGTCAGACCGGATCTCCCCGGCGACCTTTCTTCTTTGCTGACGACTGACATCCCTCCCCCTCCTTTTTCAGAGGCCAACGCCGCCCTTCAGCAGCAGCTGGGCGAAGTCAAAACCGCGCTACGTGTTAGGGAGGAGGAGTGCGGCCGGCTGACGGAGGAGCGCGACCGGCTGGCTATGCAGCTGGCGGAGCAGAAGGAGCTGCTCTAGAGGGCCCAGAAGGAGGCAGAGGACAAGGAGACCTCCCTTCTCGCAAAATTTGCGTCCGAGCGCTCCTCCTGGACCGACAAAGAGGCGACGCTGGTCTCCGGCTTCCAAGCAATTGAAGATCTTGTCGATGGTGAGCTTCCACTTGTTTCCTTTTCCGGGCTGCCGACTTGCTAGTTGTGTCGGCCTTAAATTTTTAATTTTGTTTCTTTGCTCTTCTTCCTTAGCGGACTTCTTCCCCGGCCATTCTGATGCCGCCAATCAAGCCATTGAAGCTGACCGCGAAGCACGGAGGGCGGACGGCGCACAGGTCGCCGCCGACGCCCCCCGAACTCTTAACGAGCAGATTCTAAGTATCGAGGCCCGTCTTCGGCCAACCCACCGGATGCTGCGCCGGCTTCAACATGTCGGCGCCCAGGCGATTGCCGCCCTGTGGCTGAACATGCAGGCACCACGCACCCCCAGTGGGACTGCCGACTGGTTGGAGGTGGCAGCCGGCCGTCTTGAGGCCTGGAAGGGTTCTGCAGCCCGGGCTGGAGCCTGCCGGGCCTTGGAATTCGCCAAGGCGTGGTATCCTGGGCTAAGTTTAGCCTAGTTAGCCACGTTCCGGCTGGAAGCTCAGGCGGAGCTGGCAACGATGGAGGACGATCTCGTCAGGCGTGCCGCATCGATCGCTGAGTACACCGACACCAGCATCTTCATCCCAGAGCGGGCTGAGAACGGCGAGGAAGCGCCGCCGGAGTGGTTCGGGCTGAACCCGGACGACGGCGAGGACTCGGCGGAGGTGACCGACTCCAATGGCAAAGAGAAAGGCGATGAGGAGGAAGGAGACGAGGAGGAGGCGCCATAGGTCGAGGCAGATGGCCAGCCCCAGCCCGACCGTGCCTCTAGCAACGAGCCGTGCTCAACTGAGCCAGCTGTCGCCAGGGGTGATCAGGCGGAGACCAACCAGCCGACTGCCCCGCCAACTGGCACCGCCGACCCCTCTGGTCCTTCGAGTCCGTCAACGGCTTCCTAGGCTGCCACTTTATCTTTGTTTTACCTGCTTAGTAGTCTCAATGAACTTGTTATTTTGCACAATTCCACCCACTGGGTGTGGGTGTATCCTGAACTCCTATTTGATGATTCGGCCAAGGGCCTTTCTATGTAAATTTTTATCCGCGTTCTATCTCTTCTTGCTTATTGATCTTTGGCTTTTTCCTTTGCCGCCTTCCCTTGGTTGCCGTTTGGCTAGTCGGACAGCCGCTTTGCGGACTGCCGCTAGATCAAATACTTGGCTTTTTTGGGAGGCAAGTACTTAGCCATTTAGAATTTTTAGCAAGCTAATTTAGAAAACGGCGAGCCGACTGCTCAAGAGTTGGTTGCAAAAGGCCGGAAACCGGCTTGAGCTATGTGCATGCTTTGAGTCCTTAGCCATTTTTCATATGGACACCCATTCTACCTTACTCCTGCTTGCCAGTCAGTCGCTCTGCGATCTGCGGCTTCTAACAGGAGACGGCTTGAGTGCCACACACTACTTGTCCGGCTGCAGGAAGTCATTTCATAGCTCAAGATGGCAAGTCCCCGGGCCGACTAGTCGAACCCGGTGCCAAGCGGTAAAGAATAACATACTCATAGGTATAACTCTTTATCATATAGATAAAAGAAGGTAGTCCCCGAGATCTTCTCGAGGGGCCCGAAGTCTTCGTACTTTAATACAGGCAAAAGTGAGTATAATGGTGCTCCTCGAGCTGTATCTGTGGACAGGAGGAGACTAGGCCAGCTCTCCCCCTCCTCTAAGGCCAGGTCTAGTTCTAATGGATCGGAACCCTTTGCATGGGTGCCCTGGGGGGCTTATATAGGCCTACCCCCCAGGGGTACAATGGTAAACCAACTGGGCACAGGGCCCAGCCGTCAGTCTCTTCTCCAGCCGGCCTCTATGCCGACTGCTGGGGCCCGCCGGCTGGTGGGCCCCGCCAACTGGTCTGGTACGGAGCCGACAGGTCGTACCCGCCGCTTGCGAGTCTTGCCGGCTGCCGATTACTGTAGCCATGCCTCTAATGACGCAGGCTTGGTCATGGGGTCGTGGCTACAGCCTTGCTACCTGGCGGGCGATTACTGTAGCCACTCCCCGTCTCATCTGGTTAATGGCGTGTGGGACCCGTGGGAGGGGCAGGCCGACTTCCGGGGGCCGGCTCCCTTCGGGTCCGACTGGCGGCGCTCTTGCCGTCTTCTGGACTCTCGCTGACCGGTAGGGCCCATCATCCGTGGACCATACCGACATGCCGTCGTGGGTGCAGGACTCTGCCCGGTGTTGCTGATGTCAGGGATGGCAAGGCAACAGTGCTTCACCGGACGGAGATCTCCACTGGTACGGCGCACTGTCGCCTAGCCATCCCATGAAAAGGGGAGGGAGTGGGCTTTACTGTTGTCACTCCCGTCCCATCCCCCCTTATGAGGGCATGGGCTTTGTTGGTGTCGCGGGCCGACTCCCCGTGGCCGGCTTCTCTGGGAGCCGCCAGGCGGGAGTCGGCCTGTCTTGACCTCGCCTCCAGGACTCGGCCGCATGCGGGCAGTCGGCTGTTCCTTTAGCCAGCCTCTGGAAGGCGGCTTTCCATCCTGGTGTCTTGAGGGGCGCAGTCAGCCCCCATGTCTTGAAAGGTTCTGGGCCTCGGGTTAGCCTACCCGTGGCCCATTACTCCGACAACATTGTAATTCATGGTAAAAGAGATCCAGTCAAGTCATACTCAATGTAAACTAACAGTAATGGATGCAAATGACAGCGGTGCTCTCCAACTGGTGCTTTTTAATAAGAGGATGATGACTCAACATAAAAGTAAATAGATAGGCCCTTCGCAGAGGGAAGCAGGGATTTGTAGAGGTGCCAGAGCTCGGTTTTGAAATAGATATGAATAATATTTTGAGCAGTATACTTTCATTGTCAACATAACAACCGAGAGATCTCGATATCTTCCATGCTACACACATTATAGGCGGTTCCCAAATAGAATGGTAAAGTTTATACTCCCCCTCCACCAACAAGCATCAATCCATGGCTTGCTCGAAACAACGAGTGCCTCCAACTAACAAGAGTCTTGGGGGAGTTTTGTTTGCAGTTATTTTGATTTGATTTGCATAAAGCATGGGACTGGGCATCCCGGTGACCAGCCATTTTCTCGTGAGTGAGGAGCGGAGTCCACTCCTCTTGAGGATAATCCGCCTAGCATGGAAGATACAGACAACCCTAGTTGATACATGAGCTATTCGAGCATACAAAACATAATGTTTATTTGAAGGTTTAGAGTTTGGCACATACAAATTTACTTGAAACGGCAGGTAGATACCATATATAGGTAGGTATGGTGGACTCATATGGAACAACTTTGGAGTTATGGAGTTGGATGCACAAGCAGTATTCCCGCTTAGTACAAGTGAAGGCTAGAAAAAGACTGGGAAGCGACCAGCTAAAGAGAGACAACAGTCATGAACATGCATTAAAATTAATCAACACCGAATGCAAGCATGAGTAGGATATAATGCACCATGAATATAAATATCGTAGAGGCTATGTTGATTTTGTTTCAACTACATGCATGAACATATGCCAATTCAAGCCACTCGAATCGTTCAGAGGAGGATACCACCCTATCATACCACATCACAACCATTTTAATAGCATGTTGGCACGCAAGGTGAACCATTATAAGCTCCTAATTAATTAAGCATGGCATAAGCAACTGCAATATCTAATTATCATTGCAAACATGTTTCTCTCATAATAGGCTGAATCAGGAACGATAAACTAATCATATTTATAAAAACAAGAGAGGTCGAGTTTATACCAGCTTTTCTCATCTCAATAAGTTCATCATATATCGTCAATATTGCCTTTCACTTGCACGATCGAATAAAGTGGATAATAATAATAGTGCACGTGCATTGGACTAAGCTGGAATCTGCAAGCATTCAATTCAAGAGACAAGACAAGGTAATATAGGCTCTTTGTTAGATCAACAATAATGCATATAAGAGCCACTCAACATTTTCATTATGGTCATCTCATCTCGACCCCCAAAGAAAAGAAACAAAACTATTTACACGGGAAAGCTCCCAACAAGCAAAAGAAGAACGAGAAATCTTTTTGGGTTTTCTTTTTAATTACTACTACTACAGGCATGGAAAGTAAACTAGCTAAAAGTTACAACTAATTTTTTTGTTTTTCTTAAGGTTTATCAAACACACAAGAAGAAAGCATAAAAGGGGAAATAAACTAGCATGGATATTACAATGAAAAAGTATGAGCACCGACAACTAGCATGAGTGTGTGAACAGGAATGTAATGTCGGTGAGAAGTACGTACTCCCCCAAGCTTAGGCTTTTGGCCTAAGTTGGTCTATGGCCACGGCTGACCTGGCGGATATCCGAAGTAATAGTTGGGTCGTACTGGGAAGTAGCCTCGGATTGCCACTGGTTGGCAATCTCCTCCGGATCCCACTGATAAACAGACTGTCGTGAAGGATCAAATTGTGGTTCCGACTCTGGCTCTGTAGCTGATGTGGGGTTTCAGTAGGCGTGAATGGCCTCCGGCGGAACATGGTACTTGCCTACAGATAAGTCAAACAAAGAAGGAGCAGGCAAAGTGATAGTCTCAGGGTGATTTTTATCAAAAATCAGCTTGTATTTAAGCATCGTTTCCTTATTCTTAACGATAAAATCAAGTGCTACCATACTCTTATAGTCTAGAAAAACAGAAGGCAGCAACTTTTCTTCCTTGTCATAATGTCTAATAGGTATGTTAAAATGTGCAGCGAGGCGCGAGGCGAAGATGCCTTCAAGGACGGGGCCCTTAGTACGGTTCAGGTTTAACCGCTTTGCAACAATAGCGCCCATACTAAATGTGTCATCACGGAACAAGGCATGACACAAAATAACAATATCAGGGGCACTAAGATTGCCAGAGTTCCCGCGACCAATCAAGCATCTACTAGCAAATATTGCAAAATAACGTAGAACAGGAAAATGTATGCTAGTAATTCTTGCATCGGAAACCTTTCTAGTTTCCCCTACAGCAACCATATCAATAAACCATTCCACATCACTATGATGTGGTTCTTCTATACTGCCTGTAAAGGGTATTTTACAGACCCGGCAGAAATAAAAAATGAACATCTCCTTATACTCATCATATAAATAAAAATCCACTGAAGGTGGTGACCTCCTAGCATGCAAATGAAAATTTTGCACAAAAATATTACTAAATAAGAGATACTGTTCGCGTTGGTCGTGAAGGAAGTCGGTGAGGCCTGCATTCTCAACCGACTCATAAAAATCATCATAGATCCCGGCTGCTCTCAAGAACTCATCACAAGGCCATACACATGGCCGAACCTTCGCAGTACGAGGGAGATTATATTTGGGCCTCTTATCCTCCTCACTTTGCTTATCCTTCGAGTTTCGGTTCGATGAGCCCCTCAAAAATAATTTATCTCAAATTCTTAAAGTTTTTTCAAAAGTATGATCATTTTTTAAATTCATGAATTTTCCCAAATTTGCATTTTATTTTTATTTTTTGTGAACACTTCTCAAGTTCACGACTTTTCAAAAGTCAACGGGCAACATCCACAATCAACGGTTAATGATCAATGCTAATGGTTGTGGTTCAAAATTCTATGTTCAAATGCTCTCGTGGGCCACAGCCCATATATCACATGCGTGAGCGCCAGTAGCCTAACGAACGCTCTAAGCACCAATTAGGAGGTCTCTACATACATATGCTATCTACATTATAAGGTGGTCTTGTACTGGGTATTGTATGATGGATCAATCTCTCGTGGGCGAGAGTACTAGGCCGGATAGACATTGTTTTGGAGGCCCTGCGGTGAGGATGCTTGTATCGCATATCCGGACGGATGAGTTTATTTCAATACTTTGCGAGATAGATAGCCGGCTTACTATGAGATGGACAGAGTTCTTGCCTACATTTATGTTCTATCTGGAGTGCCTGTTAGCTCCGGATTTAGGAACCTTCTACTAGATGAAGCTTCTGGTATTTTTTTTCTTTTTCAAGTTTCTTTATCGGCTTCATTGATTTTCTTTTTCTTTCTTGATTTTCTGTTTGGTTCTTTACTTTATTTTGTTTCAATTTTTTGTTTTACTTACTTTTTTTTCCATATATGCGAATCTTTTTAATCTGTTCAGTATAATGTAGTAATTTTTCTACATCTTTTTTTACACTTTGATGAATATTTTGTAAGTGCATTGAACACTTTTATTATATGGCACAAACATTGATTATATGTTATGTTTTTTTAAAAAAATTACCCAATTAAAATTTAATATTTTCATGAACATGTTTTAAATATTGGGAACATTTTTTTTCTAAATGACACAAGGATTTTTCCATGTTCAAGAATTCCTTCAGAGAGGGTCTGAACCTAAGTAAACACCATTGTCGCTTCTGTTACCATCTTGCCAAGGCTACCAGCTTGGGACTTCCTATGTGGGACTGCCGGATTTGACCCCGTCACCCTATAAAAATGAGTGAAGGCGGTGGCACTTGATGAGTTGACACAACTCAATGATGGCAACATAACCACTGTACCCTTATCTGCTTCGTTCATGTGAACATTTACGTTGAGAGAGTTGTGCCGCGTGCACCCACCATAAATAAAAAAAAATCATGCGTATATCAAAAATAACAGCATACATGTGAAGACTAACGACGGAGGGAGAGCCGCGAGCGCACGCAAGATCAAGTAAAGTTGAACCGTACGGAGACCCGTCCTATACGGTCGATTGTCATTTTGGTTGTTTATTTATTACTCCCTCGGTTCCAAAATACTTGTCTTTCTAGGCATTTCAAATGGACTCAACATACGGATGTATGCAGACATATTTTAAAGTGTAGATTCATTCATTTTACGCCGTATGTAGTCATTTGTTGAAATCTCTAGAAAGACAAGTATTTAGGAACGGAGGGAGTATATGATAGTATATGATATGATCGCCATGCCGTCTTCTCCACACCACAGAGCACATACGCACGCTGAACAAAACGTACGTACTCTGCCGCGCGCTCTTTTTCAGTACACACATATAGAAGCAGAATGTTTTATCCTCCGTTTCAGAATAAAAGAATGTTTTATCTCTCCCGTGCTTGCACGCTCGCTTCCACTCGATCCTGTCCGGCCTATAAATTGCTGTAAGCCAAACCTCCTGAACTCATCTCATTGTCTAGTGTCAGAAGTAGAGCGAGTGCAGAACACACACCGCTCTAGGCCTCTAGCTGCTCGAAGCAACAGTTGTTTGTCGATCTCAGCTAGCCAGCAATGGCTGGTGCCAGTGTAGTCGCTTCTTGTAGACTGGTCATCATGGCTTTCATGGCCGTGGCAACGGCAGCGTCCGTGCCGGCAGTGTACGTGTTCGGCGACTCGCTGGCCGACGTCGGAAACAACAACCACCTGCTGACGGTGCTCAAGGCAGACTTCTCGCACAACGGCATGGACTACCCGGGCGGGGTGGCCACCGGCCGTTTCAGCAACGGCAAGAACTCCGCCGACTTCCTAGGTGAGTTGCCTACTCATTTCACTCCATCGGATACCAATCAATAGTCTACTCTTTTCTTAGCTGTTGCTACTAGTAGTTTGTACGGTCCGAGTATTAGATACTTATAGTTAAATAAATTAGATAAATGATCGTCACTTTCAGTGTCAATCAGTTATTGAAGATATATCTTCAGCTACAGAGAAAGTGTAATGTACCCTTATATCCAAGCTATATATGTTCCTATTCTTCAGCCCCATTTTTAAAAATTTAAGTTGAGAACGTACGACTTTTCACTATATCCAAGTTTGTGATTGATATATACTCACTCGTATGCATGTATGCATGCAGCCGAGAAGCTCGGGCTGGCGACCTCGCCACCGTACCTGGCCCTGTCCTCGAGCAGCAACGCCAACTACGTCAACGGCGTCAGCTTCGCTTCTGGTGGCGCAGGAGTCTCCAACGCCACAAATACGGAACTGTGCATCACCTTCGACAAGCAGATCGAGTACTACTCGGGCGTGTACGCTTCCCTGGCGCGCAGCCTTGGCCAGACCCAGGCCACAACCCACCTGGCCAAGTCCATCTTCGCCATCACCATCGGCAGCAACGACATCATCCACTACGCCAGGGCCAACACCGCCGCCACACCCTCCCAGCAGCAGCAGTATGTCGACGCGCTCATCCAGTCCCTCTCCGGCCAGCTGCAGAGCCTCTACAACCTCGGCGCGCGCAAGGTGCTGTTCCTCGGCACGGGGCCCGTGGGCTGCACCCCGTCGCTGAGGGAGATTAGCTCCACCAAGGTCTGCAGCGCCGTGGCCAACGCCATGGCCGTGCAGTACAACAAGGCGGCCGAGGGCGTGCTGAACGGCATGACCACGCAGCACGGGGACCTGCACTACGCGCTCTTTGACTCCTCCGCCGCGCTGCTCCGGTACATCGACCAGCCGGCGGAGTACGGGTTCACCGAGGCCAAGGCGGCATGCTGCGGCCTGGGGGACATGAACGCCAAGATCGCCTGCACCCCGCTCAGCAGCTACTGTGCCAACCGCTCCGACCACGTCTTCTGGGACTTCTACCACCCCACGGAGGCCACCGCGAGGATGCTCACCGCCACTGCCTTCGACGGGTCCACGCCTTTCATCTTCCCTATCAACGTAAAGCAGCTCAGCGCCATATAGAATTGTATTTAGACTAGCACTAGATTCATCATCTTCGTATAACAAGGAATGTAGTACATGTTTACACATGAAGTGCAGAAAAAAATGCAAATATATTCTGGAGTTGTATATTCATTTTATTTTATTTTTGCGAAAAGGAGTTGTATATCCATCACTTGCCTGGTTTTTTTTCTCCAAAATCATCATCTGCGTGTAACAAGGATTGTACCTCATCTGCATGTAACAAGGATTGTACATGTTGACACATGAAGTGCAGGAAAAAAAATCAAATATATATTGCAGCTGTATGTTCGCGTGCCTCAATTTTTCTCCAAAGTCCGAGTGATTTTTTTTTTCAAAATAAGTCCGAGTCATATTTTGAAGCCTTTGGTCAACGTCTAACCATCACCATCTCCGAGTCACTCCATGCATAATTTACAAACCAAAAAAAAATCGCTGGGATTTCACTAAGCAGTGTGCAATTCTAGTTGACTGGGATTTTTAAACAGATTATACAACTGAAATTTAGCGAATGCCAAATGTACTTTATACTTTATAAAAAATGGTTCCAGGTTCCAGCTTTTTTTTTGCGGGGAAAACTACACACCGGTATAGTACTGCGTGCGCTGCTCGAACGCTAGTTTGTTTGAGCTAGCTAGTAATGGCGGGTACCAGTGTAGTCGCTTGTTGCTCCTTGTTCATCATGGCATTTGTTAGCTACTGCTTCAGCTCGAGTATTTGACAAAAAACTACCATATTAGGGGTATCCGTCCCACAGAACTACCACTTTCAAAAAAATGACTAATAACTACCGAAAATTTCTAATTTTGTGACAAAAAACTACCAAGTCGCCATTTAGCCGTTTTAACCGCTTAACTGACAGGGATGGCCCACATGGCAGGCCGACGGCGGCCCAAACGGCTAACGGACGCCCGCTCGCTGCCGTTAGTGGCCCGGCTCGGTCGGAACCAGCCAAGGGCCAGGTCAAAACGACCGACCGGCCGGCCGACCGACCGAACCACATCTCTCTCCCCGAGCTATCTCCTCTGTATCCCTAGGCGGCGGTGGTAATGGCGGCGGTGGATCCAGACCCCGATGGCGATTTGTTCGTCGGCCAACCTCCTGGTGTAGTTGGGGGCCGCGTCGACCTTTCGGCCAACGTGGCTAGGCAGCTCTAGCTTTGCGGCGCAACAGCCTGAATCTGTAGTTGGCGGCGGCGGCTCGACCACCGACGAGCCATCCCAGGAGTTGGCGTCGGCTCCACCACTGACGACGACAAGAAGTGCACCTCGCGGCCGGCGCAAGCTTCCTCGTGCGGGAGGCGGCAGGTACAACATATCTTCTTCTTTTTCAGTTTTATTGACAGGATGTATTTTAGGTCAATTTCTCCTAATGTATGATTACAGAGTAATTGCAAATTGTTAGAAACTTTAGCAGTGTGCATTCTTTATAATAATTCATTCCATTTTTGTCCAGTATTGATGACCCAAAATGGGGAATTTGGTTCCATTTAGAGGGCAGAGATTCTGTTGTTAGAAACATGTACCAGTCAGACATATCATTTGGGACTCTAATATCTCTTATTAGGAGTGAGGGTTGCTGCTCTGATGATTATATGTACTATGTTAGTGATGCTCATAAAGGGATAGAAGGCTTAGAGAAAATATCTTCTGAAGATGATGTGCAACAGATGTTGCTCCACTCTCTAAATGAAAAGAGTGTGAACATAAGAGTTGTGAGAGCAAATGAGCTGTGTAATGCAGATGAAAACATAGATTATTATTTTGTTGATCATTGCATTAACACCCAACAAAGTTGCACTAAGTTGGTGGATACAAGCATGGACAGAAAGGAAGAGCTTAAGAAAAGTATTCTTCAGAGAGAAGCTGACCTCAATCATTTTGAAGGTGACACTGATGTATCAGAATTTATGTCTGATTCAGATGGCAACAGTGTGGAACTGCAAGCAGTTTCTTCATCTGATGATGAAGATAGACCAATGGCATAGAAACTAAAGCCAGTGAGAAATCCTGGTCCGACAATTAGATCACACAATGAGGCTGAGAAAATGGAAAAACCAGATTGGTTCCCTGAAGCTGATGAAAAATGTTTTCCTGGTGATTATGGCATTAGTGATGAAGAAGATGAGCCTAAAGGATCCTATAAATTACCAAGTGGTAGGAAGAGAAGGGATATGAAGTTGAAGGAAAGGGTATGGTTCAATCCTAAACTACCAAACCCAGAAGAACAGTTTTGTAAGGGATTGTGCTTCACCAGTGTTTATGACTACAGAGATGCACTTAGGGATTTTCACATTAGGACATTGAGGAACTTTCAATACCATAGAAATGCCCCAGATAGGATTATTGTTTGGTGCTCAGAGAGAGCACAAGGATGTGATTTTTTATATCACTGCCTCTAAAATAGCTCATGAGAAAACTTACTGCATCAAGAAGTGTGATATTGTGCACACTTGTGGAGCATGTGCACAGTCCACAAAGGTTACTACAAAGTGGTTGTCCAGATCAGTACAGGAAGCATTGAGAGAAGACATTAGATCTCTTGTGGATGCATTAATTAAAAAGACAAAGACCAAGTTTTCAGTGGATGTGTCAAGGAGTGTGGCATATAGGGCAAGGAGGAAGGTTGTTGATGTGGTGCAAGGTGATCACAAGCAATAGTATTTGAGGTTAAGAGATTATCTTCAAGCTGTTCTTGATACAAACCCTGGGAGCAGGTGTATAGTGACAACATTTGAAGATACAGAAAACCCAGCACCTACTCCTATATTCAAGTATCTTTTCTACTGTTTAGCAGCTTCAAAGGAAGGTTTCCTTAATGGTTGCAGACCATTTATAGGTAATTTTTGAAGATTTAACTATTATTAATTAGTGGTTTCCTAGTAGTTCTATGTTGTAGCTAATTTGTCACTTAATCCAGGTCTTGATGGATGCTTCATCAAGTTAACCACTAGACAACAAATACTTGCAGCCACGGGAAGGGATGGCAACAACAACATCTACCTCATAGCTTTTGGTGTGGTTGACAAGGAAGATGGAGAGAGTTGGACTTGGTTTTTAACTCAGTTGAGATGTTGCATTGGTAGTGGCAACAAGTTTGGAACATACACCATCATATCTGATAGGCAAAAGGTTAGTGTCTTATGCACAAATATGTTTGATCAATGTGGTTTTAGTACCTATTGGAATTATTTAAGTTTGATCATGTGCATTACTAATTTGTTAATATACAGGGCTTGCTTAAGGCAATAAATGAGGTATTCCCTAATTTACCTCAAAGGTACTGTCTTAGGCACATATATGCAAATTTCCAAGCAGCTGGATTTAGGGGGTAGGAACTAAAGAAATGTGTGGACTAGGCTAGCTACTCTTACACAAAACATGGTCATGAATTAGGGATGGCAGATTTGAAAGCACAGTGTGAGGATGCTTGGAAATGGCTAAAAAAGATTGATGCTTCTGCTTGGGCTAGGTTTGCTATGGATCATACATGCAAAATAGATCTAGTGGTGAACAACCTGAGTGAAGTGTTCAACAAGATGATACTGGATGTTAGGGCTAAGCCTATGAGGACAATGTTTGAAGGGATTAGGACCAAGCAGATGATCAAGAGGTAGCAGACCAGAGAGAAGTTACAGATTAGCAGGTGGACAATCACACCCAACTATGCAGAGATTTTAGAAGAGAACAAGAAATATGTCAAGTATTGCCAGGCTGATAGAGCAGGTGAAACAATATGGCAAGTTACCAGCAAAGAAAAACAATATTTTGTTGACATGGAAAATATACCTGCGATTGCAAGAGATGGAACATGTCAGCAGTACCTTGCAGTCATGGCATATCTGCAATGACAAAGCAAAAACTGCATCCTGAGGACTATGTTAGTGAATTTTTCAAGAAGACACTATATTCTAAGACATACAAAGAAATCATATACCCTGTCCCTGGTCCAGATTGCTGGCCTCAAACAAACACACCAGACATTGAGCCTCCTGTTTTAAAAGAAAAGGCAGGGAAAAAACAAACTGCAAGGCGGAAAGGGCAGTTTGAAGTTCCAGGTCCAAGAGATAGTACTAGGATGGGGACTATAACATGTAGTAACTGTGGGCTAGAAGGACACAAATATACAAGTTGCCAGAAGGCTCTGAGGCCTAAGCTTCAGATGAGGAAAAACAAACATCAGGTAATTACATGACTTTCAAGTTTCCTTTTTCCATGGTATTTACCTCACTAAATGTGTCCTGGTTCTTGAATGCAGGAAAACAAGGCAGTTTATGCAAATACACCAGCTGCACCAGCTCAAGGCCATGCTACAACTGGAAGAAGAGCCAATCCTACCATATCAGTCCCTGCTGCTGTTGGGGAACGTAGTAATTTCAAAAAAATTCCTACGCACACGCAAGATCAAGGTGATGCATAGCAACAAGAGAGGAGAGTGTTGTCTACATACCCTTGTAGACCGAAAGCGGAAGCGTTAGCACAACGCGGTTGATGTAGTTGTACGTCTTCACGGCCCGACCGATCAAGCACCGAAACTACGACACCTCCGAGTTCTAGCACACGTTCAGCTCGATGATGATCCCCGGACTCCGATCCAGCAGAATGTCGGGGAAGAGTTCCGTCAGCACGACGGCGTGGTGACGATCTTGATGTTCTACCGTCGCAGGGCTTCACCTAAGCACCGCTACAATATTATCGAGGATTATGGTGGAAGGGGGCACCTCACACTGCTAAGAGATCAATGATCAATTGTTGTGTCTATGGGGTGCCCCTGCCCCCGTATATAAAGGAGCAAGGGGGAGGAGGTGCGGCCAGGCAAGGGGCGTGCCAGGAGGAGTCCTACTCCCACCAGGAGTAGGACTCCCCCCCCCCTTCCATGTTGGACTAGGACTTGGGGGGAAGGAGAGAAAGAGGGGAAAGGAAAGGGGGGCGCCCCCCCCCCCCCCTCCTTGTCCAATTCGGACTTGGGGGGAGGGGCGCACGTCTGCCCCTTGTCCTCCTCTCTACTTCCTCCACTAGGCCCATTAAGGCCCATTAGGTTACCGGGGGGGTCCGGTAACCTCCCGGTACGCCGGTAAAATGCCGATTTCACCCGGAACACTTCCGATGTCCAAACATAGGCTTCCATTATATCAATCTTTATGTCTCGACTATTTCAAGACTCCTCGTCATGTCCGTGATCACATCCGGGACTCCGAACAACCTTCGGTACATCAAAACATATAAACTCATAATGAAACTGTCATCGTAACGTTAAGCGTGGGGACCCTACGGGTTCGAGAACAATGTAGACATGACCGAGACACGTCTCCGGTCAATAACCAATAGCGGAACCTGGATGCTCATATTGGCTCCTACATATTCTACGAAGATCTTTATCGGTCAGACCGCATAACAACATACGTTGTTCCCTTTGTCATCGGTATGTTACTTGCCCTAGATTTGATCGTCGGTATCTTAATACCTAGTTCAATCTCGTTACCGGCAAGTCTCTTTACTCATTCTGTAATACATCTTCCCGCAACTAACTCATTAGCTGCAATGCTTGCAAGGCTTTAAGTGATGTGCATTACCGAGAGGGCCCAGAGATACCTCTCCGACAATCGGAGTGACAAATCCTAATCTCGAAATACTCCAACCCAACAAATACCTTCGGAGACACCTGTAGAGCACATTTATAATCACCCAGTTACGTTGTGACGTTTGGTAGCACACAAAGTGTTCCTCCGGTAAACGGGAGTTGCATAATCTCATAGTCATAGGAACATGTATAAGTCATGAAGAAAGCAATAGCAACAAACTAAACGATCAAGTGCTATGCTAACGGAATGGGTCAAGTCAATCACATCATTCTCCAATGATGTGATCCCGTTAATCAAATGACAACTCATGTCTATGGCTAGGAAACTTAACCATCTTTGATTCAACGAGCTAGTCAAGTAGAGGCATACTAGTGACATATTGTTTGTCTATGTATTCACACATGTATTATGTTTCCGGTTAATACAATTCTAGCATGAATAATAAACATTTATCATGATATAAGGAAATAAATAATAACTTTATTATTGCCTCTAGGGCATATTTCCTTCAGTCTCCCACTTGCACTAGAGTCAATAATCTATTTCACATCGCCATGTGATTTAACATCAATAGTTCACATCACCATGTGATTAACACCCATAGTTCACATCGTCATGTGACCAACACCCAAAGGGTTTACTAGATTCTACAATCTAGTTCACATCGCTATGTGATTAACGCCCAAAGAGTACTAAGGTGTGATCATGTTTTGCTTGTGAGAGAAGTTTAGTCAACGGGTCTGCCACATTCAGATCCGTAAGTATTTTGCAAATTTCTATGTCAACAATGCTCTGCATAGAGCTACTCTAGCTAATTGCTCCCACTTTCAATATGTATCCAGATTGAGACTTAGAATCATCTGGATTAGTGTCAAAACTTGCATCGATGTAACCCTTTATGACGAACCTTTTTGTCACCTCCATAATCGAGAAACATATCCTTATTCCACTAAGGATAATTTTGACCGTTGTCCAGTGATCTACTCCTAGATCACTATTGTACTCCCTTGCCAAAATCAGTGTAGGGTATACAATAGATCTGGTACACCGCATGGCATACTTTATAGAACCTATGGCCAAGGCATAGGGAATGACTTTCATTCTCTTTCTATCTTCTGCCATGGTCGGGTTTTGAGTCTTACTCAATTTCACACCTTGTAACACAGGCAAGAACTCCTTCTTTGACTGTTCCAGTTTGAACTACTTCAAAATCTTGTCAAGGTATGTACTCATTGAAAAACTTATCAAGTGTCTTGATCTATCTCTATAGATCTTGATGCTCAATATGTAAGTAGCTTCACTGAGGTATTTCTTTGAAAAACTCCTTTCAAACATTCATTTATGCTTTGCAGAATAATTCTACATTATCTCTGATCAACAATATGTCATTCACATATACTTATCAGAAATGTTGTAGTGCTCCCACTCACTTTCTTGTAAATACAGGCTTCACCACAAGTCTGTATAAAACTATATGCTTTGATCAACTTATCAAAGCGTATATTCCAACTCCGAGATGCTTGCACCAGTCCATAGATGGATCGCTGGAGCTTGCATATTTTGTTAGCACCTTTAGGATTGACAAAAACTTTCTTGTTGCATCATATACAACTCTTCTTTAATAAATCCTATTAAGGAATGCCATTTTGCTTATCCATTTGCCAGATTTCATAAAATGCGGCAATTGCTAACATGATTCGGACAAACTTAAGCATAGATACGAGTGAGAAACTCTCATCATAGTCAACACCTTGAACTTGTCGAAAACCCTTTTTGCGACAATTCTAGCTTTGTAGATAGTAACACTACTATCAGCGTCCGTCTTCCTCTTGAAGATCCATTTAATCTCAATGGCTCACCGATCAATGGGCAAGTCAATCAAAGTCCATACTTTGTTCTCATACATGGATCTCATCTCAGATTTCATGGCCTCAAGCCATTTCGTGGAATTTGGGCTCATCATCGCTTCCTCATAGTTCGTAGGCTCGTCATGGTCAAGTAACATGACCTCCAGAACAGGATTACCGTACCACTCTGGTGCGGATCTCACTCTGGTTTACCTACGAGGTTCGGTAGTAACTTGATCTGAAGTTACATGATCATCATCATTAGCTTCCTCACTAATTGGTGTAGTAGTCACGGGAACAGATTTCTGTGATGAACTACTTTCCAATAAGGGAGCAGGTACAGTTACCTCATCAAGTTCTACTTTCCTCCCACTCACTTCTTTCGAGAGAAACTCCTTCTCTAGAAAGGATCCATTATCAACAATGAATATCTTGCCTTCGGATCTGTGATAGAAGGTGTACCCAACATTTTCTTTTGGGTATCCTATGAAGACGCACTTCTCCGATTTGGGTTTGAGCTTATCAAGTTGAAACTTTTTCACATAAGCATTGCAACCTCAAATTTTAAGAAACGACAGCTTAGGTTTCTTGCCAAACCATAGTTCATACGGTGTCGTCTCAACGGATTTAGATGGTGCCCTATTTAACGTTAATGTAGCTGTCTCTAATGCATAACCCCAAAATGATAGTGGTAATCGGTAAGAGACATCATAGATCGCACCATATCTAATAAAGCACGGTTACGACGTTCGGACACACCATTACACTGTGGTGTTCCAGGTGGCGTGAGTAGTGAAACTATTTCACATTGTTTTAACTGAAGGCCAAACTCGTAACTCAAATATTTTACTTCCGCGATCATATCGTAGAAACTTTTATTTTTGTTACGATGATTCTCCACTTCACTCTGAAATTCTTTAAACTTTTCAAATATTTCAGACTTGTGTTTCATCAAGTAGATATACTCATATCTGCTCAAATCATCTGTGAAGATCAGAAAATAATGATACCTGTCGCAAGCCTCAATATTCATCGGACCACATACATCAGTATGTATGATTTCCAACAAATATGTTGCTCGCTCCATTGTTCCGGAGAACGGAGTCTTAGTCATCTTGCCCATGAGGCATGGTTCGCAAGCATCAACTGATTCATAATCAAGTGATTCCAAAAGTCCATCAGCATGGATTTTCTTCATGCGCTTTACACCAATATGACCTAAACGACAGTGCCACAAATAAGTTGCACTATCATTATTAACTTTGCATTTTTTGGCTTCAATATTATGAAAATGTGTATCACTACGATCGAGATCCAACAAACCATTTTCATTGGGTGTATGACCATAGAAGGTTTTATTCATGTAAACAGAACAACAATTATTCTCTAGTTTACATGAATAACCGTATTGCAATAAACATGATCCAATCATATTCATGCTCAACGCAAACACTAAATAACATTTATTTTAGGTTCAACACTAATCCCGAAAGTATAGGGAGTGTGCGATGATGATCATATCAATCTTGGAACCACTTCCAATACACATCGTCACTTCACCCTTAACTAGTCTATGTTCATTGCAACTCCCGTTTCGAGTTACTATTCTTAGCAACTGAACTAGTATCAAATACTGAGGGGTTGCTATAAACACTAGTAAAGTACACATCAATAACATGTATATCAAATATACATATGTTCACTTTGCCATCCTTCTTATCTGCCAATTACTTGGGGTAGTTCCGCTTCCAATGACCAGTCCCTTTGCAGTAGAAGCACTCAGTTTCAGGCTTAGGTCCAGACTTGGGTTTTTCACTTGAGCAGCAACTTGCTTGCCGTTCTTCTTGAAGTTCCCCTTTCTTCCCTTTGTCCCTTTACTTGAAACTAGTGGTTTTGTTTACCATCAACACTTGATGCTTTTCTTGATTTCTACCTTCGTCGATTTCAGCATCACGAAGAGCTTGGGAATCGTTTCGTTATCCCTTGCATATTATAGTTCATCACGAAGTTCTACTAACTTGGTGATGGTGACTAGAGAATTCTGTCAATCACTATTTTATCTAGAAGATTAACTCCCACTTGATTCAAGCGATTGTAGTATCCAGACAATCTGAGCACATGCTCACTCCTTGAGCTATTCTCCTCCATCTTTTAGCTATAGAACTTGTTGGAGACTTCATATCTCTCAACTCGGGTATTTGCTTGAAATATTAACTTCAACTCCTGGAACATCTCATATGTTCCATGACGTTCAAAACGTCTTTGAAGTCCCGATTCTAAGACGTTAAGCATGGTGCACTAAACTATCCAGTAGTCATCATATTGAGCTAGCCAAACGTTCAGAACATTTGCATCTGCTCCTGCAATAGGTCTGTCACCTAGCGGTGCATCAAGGACATAATTCTTCTGTGCAGCAATGAGGATAATCCTCAGATCATGGATCCAATCCGCATCATTGCTACTAACATTATTCAACTTAGTTTTCTCTAGGAACATATAAAAATTAAACGGGGAGCAATATCGCGAGCTATTGATCTACAACATAGATATGCTAATACTACCAGGACTAAGTTCATGATAAATTAAAGTTCAATTAATCATATTACTTAAGAACTCCCACTTAGACAGACATCCCTCTAATCTTCTAAGTGATCACGTGATCCATATCAACTAAACCATGCCCGATCATCACGTGAGATGGAGTAGTTTCAATGGTGAACATCACTATGTTGATCATATCTACTATATGATTCACGCTCCACTTTTCGGTCTCTGTGTTCCGAGGCCATATCTGTTATATGCTAGGCTCGTCAAGTTTAACCCGAGTATTCCGCGTGTGCAACTGTTTTGCACCCGTTGTATTTGAACGTAGAGCCTATCACACCCGATCATCACGTGGTGTCTCAGCACGAAGAACTTTCGCAACGGTGCATACTCAGGGAGAACACTTATACCTTGATAATTTAGTGAGAGGTTATCTTATAAAGCTACCGCCGAACTAAGAAAAATAAGATGTATAAAAGATAAACATCACATGCAATCATAATATGTGACATGATATGGCCATCATCATCTTGTGCCTTTGATATCCATCTCCAAAGCATCGTCCTGATCTCCATCGTCACCGGCATGACACCATGATCTCCATCATCTTGATCTATATCAATGTGTCGTCACATGGTTGTCTCCCCAACAATTGCTCTTGCAACTATTGCTATCGCATAGCGATAAAGTAAAGCAATTATTTGGCGCTTGCATCTTATGCAATAGAGAGATAACCATAAGGCTTTTGCTGGTTGACAATAACTTCAACAAAACATGATCATCTCATACAACAACTTATATCTCATCACATCTTGACCATATCACATCACAACATGCCCTGCAAAAACAAGTTAGACGTCCTCTACTTTGTTGTTGCAAGTTTTACGTGGCTGCTACGGGCTGAGCAAGAACCGTTCTTACCTACGCATCAAAACCTCAACGATAGTTTGTCAAGTTGGTGTTGTTTTAACCTTCGCAAGGACCGGGCATTGCCACACTTGGTTCAACTAAAGTTCGAGAAACTGACACCCGCCAGCCACCTGTGTGCAAAGCACGTCGGTAGAACCAGTCTCGCGTAAGCGTACGCGTAATGTCGGTCCGGGCTGCTTCATCCAACAAAACTGCCGAACCAAAGTATGACATGCTGGTAAGCAGTATGACTTATATCGCCCACAACTCACTTGTGTTCTACTCGTGCATAACATCAACGCATAAAACCTAGGCTCGGATGCCACTGTTGGGGTACGTAGTAATTTCAAAAATATTCCTACGCACACGCAAGATCAAGGTGATGCATAGCAACGAGAGAGGAGAGTGTTGTCTACGTACCCTCGTAGACCGAAAGCGGAAGCGTTAGCACAACGCGGTTGATGTAGTTGTACGTCTTCACGGCCCGACCGATCAAGCACCGAAACTATGGCACCTCCGAGTTCTAGCACACGTTCAGCTCGATGACGATCCCCGGACTCCGATCCAGCAGAATGTCGGGGAAGAGTTCTGTCAGCACGACGGCGTGGTGGCGATCTTGATGTTCTACCGTCGCAGGGCTTCGCCTAAGCACCGCTACAATATTATCGAGGATTATGGTGGAAGGGGCACCTCACACTGCTAAGAGATCAATGATCAATTGTTGTATCTATGGGGTGCCCCTGCCCCCGTATATAAAGGAGCAAGGGGGAGGAGGTGTGGCCAGGCAAGGGGCGCGCCAGGAGGAGTCTTACTCCCACCAGGAGTAGGACTCCCCCCCTTCCATGTTGGACTAGGACTTGGGGGGGAAGGAGAGAAAGAGGGGAAAGGAAAGGGGAGCACCGCCCCCCTCCTTGTCCAATTCGGACTTGGGGGGAGGGGCGCGCGGCTGCCCGTTGGCCTCCTCTCTACTTCCTCCACTAGGCCCATTAAGGCCCATTAGGTTACCGGGGGGTTCCGGTAACCTCCCGGTACTCCGGTAAAATGCCGATTTCACCTGGAACACTTCCGATGTCCAAACATAGGCTTCCGATATATCAATCTTTATGTCTCGACCATTTAGAGACTCCTCGTCATGTCCGTGATCACATCCGAGACTCCGAACAACCTTCGGTACATTAAAACATATAAACTCATAATGAAACTGTCATCGTAACGTTAAGCGTGTGGACCCTATAGGTTGGAGAACAATGTAGACATGACCGAGACACGTCTCCGGTAAATAACCAATAGCGGAACCTAGATGCTCATATTGGCTCCTACATATTCTACGAAGATCTTTATCGGTCAGACCGCATAACAACATACGTTGTTCCCTTTGTCATCGGTATGTTACTTGCCCTAGATTCGATCATCGGTATCTTAATACCTAGTTCAATCTCGTTACCGGCAAGTCTCTTTACTCGTTCTGTAATACATCATCCCGCAACTAACTCATTAGCTGCAATGCTTGCAAGGCTTAAGTGATGTGCATTACCGAGAGGGCCCAGAGATACCTCCCCTGACAATTGGAGTGACAAATCATAATCTCGAAATATGCCAACCCAACAAGTACCTTCGGAGACACCTGTAGAGCACTTTTATAATAACCCAGTTACGTTGTGATGTTTGGTAGCACACAAAGTGTTCCTCTGGTAAATGGGAGTTGCATAATCTCATAGTCATAGGAACATGTATAAGTCATGAAGAAAGCAACAGCAACAAACTAAACAATCAAGTGCTATGCTAACGGAATGGGTCAAGTCAATCACATCATTCTCCAATGATGTGATCCCGTTAATCAAATGCCAACTCATGTCTATGGCTAGGAAACTTAACCATCTTTGATTCAACGAGCTAGTCAAGTAGAGGCATACTAGTGACATACTGTTTGTCTATGTATTCACTCATGTATTATGTTTCCGGTTAATACAATTCTAGCATGAATAATAAACATTTATCATGACATAAGGAAATAAATAATAACTTTATTATTGCCTCTAGGGCATATTTCCTTTAGCTACAACAACAAATAGAGCATCACATTCTGCTCCAGGCCCTTCTGCATCAGCACCAGCCCCTGTTATTACATCCAGAAGGGGCAGGCCTGCAGGTAGAGGGAGAAATTCTAGTTTCAGTGCACCAAGATCTGCCACAACTTCTGCGCAAGGTTTGGCAGGGACCAAAAGGAAGAGGTATCCAAGCTCCAAATTGAAGGGCTACTTCTATGCAAGTGGTAACTAATGGTAAGTCTGAACTTAGTTTCTGAATTTTTCTGAACTTAGTTTCTGCACTTAGTTTCTGCACTTGTCTGAAACTGAACCTGTCTGAAACTGAACTTGTCTAAGATGGGCCTGCTGCCCTGTTATGCTTTATTAATTTGGGCCTGGTACTAGGCTCGGTTATTGGATCTCTCTGCCCCCCCCCCCTCCCAAGCCTGCCATTCTGTCTACAAAAGTCGCAATGATCTTACAACCTCTTTCCCCTAACCCAAAACCTAGCCTCCGTGGAAGCACGCAGACCCTAGTTCAGCCAGAGATGGATCCAGCATTAGGAGAGGTAGTGGATGACCATGAGGAGGTTGATAGGGCTGCTGCGAGGGCCAATCACAAAGCGCACGCGCTGGAGCGACGGTGGAGGCTGGCTGCCAGGATTATGTCAGAACGCAACTCCAACGATGTCAAGCAGTTCAATGAGGCGTTCCAAGAAGGAACACACATCACGGATGACCTTGTCATCTGGTGGGCAAGAGACAGGGCAAGCTTCCATCGATTCCAAGTAACAAGGACTCGGTGGACTAGTATGTTGGCTGCGTTCGAAGGAAGAGAGGATTAGTTCTCTGCATGTTATCTGCATGCTCTGTGTTTTCTGTTTATGTATGTCTCTAAACTTATTTCTTCCTTTATACTGCATTTGCCTGCACTTATTGTTGTTACTTCTGAATGTTCAGAGCGACGTCATCTTCGTCGTCTGCAGAGTGAGAGAGCATGCAACAATGGAGATGCAACAGCAAATTATCGTCATCTTCGTCGTCTATATTAGTACTATGTTTGCTTAAATCAGCTCGAACTATCTATGTTTTATGTGTTTTAATGCGTGGTACTGAATGTTTCGTCTTTGTCTATGTCTGAATCTGGTTAAGAATCATTCTATCTAAGCATTGCTGAATGTTTCTAAATTTGGTTTAAGTTTATGAATCAGGTTTACGTTCATGAATGTCTGTAAATACTTGAGAAATCTTTTTTGCATTTGGTTACATTCCAACCTAACTTTCACTTTCCCGATGAGAAATGGCAGCAAATTATCACAAGTTTCAACACAATGAAACTGTGAACATTAAATACAGCACATCTACCACCTCACTATTACTACTCCACTGCCACACAACACCTCCCCCCACTTAACTCCTCCACATAACTACTCCAACACCTATCCACCTCACTTCTGCCGCACCCACAACTACTCCTCCTCTCCCTAGCTCCAACCATGGCTGGTTCTTCCTCTTCCCCTTCCCCAGACCCATGGCTAAACCCATTCCCAACTGGAAAGGGATGGGTTGCCATGCTTCTTGGTTCAGCACGCGGCGACCAAGAACTCTTCCTCGACTACATGAAGGTCGCCATGAGGTACACCAGTGCTATTGGGTTGGTAGATGCAGCAGAGAAAGTGAGGAAGAAGGCGACTAGCGAGGAGAAGCAGCGCATGGAGCAGCGCTATGGAAAACTAGGTAAGGTGGTCATGCCCATCGACATTCTCCTATGGGCAATGAAGGAGGCCGACTCCAGCGATGCTGGGCAGAGGCAGCGGTGGGCAGACCACCGCTGTGTCGCTCCAGCACAAGCTACATCAAATGCAAACGTAGTAGAGGTGCACGAAGACGACGACGACCTACAGATTGTCGCACAGCCAGCTGTGCAGGCTCACCGCCGTCCTCCTCCCATCATCAGCATCGATGAAGATGAAGGGAAGAGGAGGTGGAGGTGCAGCCAAATCCCACCCAACTGAAGAAAGAGGTACGATGATCCGGACGCTTAGCAGGACAGACAACTAAGTGAATCTGAAACTATAAGTTTCAGATTCAGTTTCGTCAGTAGTTGAACTACCTATGTCAGTTTCGTCAATTGAACTACCTATGTCAGTTTCGCCAATGTCAGTAATCTTCAGTTTTAGCAAGTATTGTGCTATCTATGTAATGCTACCTATGGTGCCTCCTATGTGAAGTACCTACCTTTGTCCAGTGTTACCAAGTTTGTGCAATCTGTGAAATGTTACAACAAACTTCTCATGACCATATTGCAGGTAGGATAAAAAAGACAGATAGAAACTGCAGCAGGCTTAGATAATAAGGTTCTTAACTTAGCATCAGGGCATTAAGATAACATCATCTTAGAGCATTACAGATCAGGGCCATAACAGCACCCCACACCACAACCAAAATGATCTGAAACCATAGACAGTTCTTAGGCTTAGGCAGTTCATTAGCTAATATTAGTACTGAGATGCATATTTGCATCAGACTCCTTCATTGCTAGGCCAGTTATATATAGAGGCCTCATATTTACTTACCAACCATGCCTAATAAATCACTCCTCCATGACAACTTCTTTGATCTTGTCCAGCTTTTCCTTGCACCCATGACCAGCCTTCAGTAGCTCAGAAATGACATGCTCCAGCTTATTCTTCTCTTCTATAAGGAGGTCTCCCTCCACTTGTATCTCCTTCATGGCCTTCCTGGTGTTTTGAATGATATCAGCTTGACTCTGCAGGATGCACCTCTGTTCTTTCTTTAGCTTAAGCTTCTCCATTTGAACCTCAATCTTTGCCTGCTCCTCAAGCTGATGATTCTTCTCCTTAGGATCATTGATTGCCTAGCTTGTGTAATCCATGTCATGGGATTTCTGCCCATCTTGGTAGTCAAACAGCTTGGATACATCATCCACAAGCTGACTGTACTGATTGGCAAGAGAATCCAGCTCCGTCTTCAGTTTCTCAACCTCTATCTCATGAGCTTCTTTGTCTTGGACTCTACCAAGGTTTTCCTCATGATACATATCCCACAGCTTGGTTAAACACCTCTGCAGAATTACTGGCCAAGGGGCATCTACCCACTCCAGAACACCACAGTTCACACCATCCTGAAAATGCAGTGAAATATTAATGATAACTAAATCTAGTAAAATTCAGTTACAGAATTCATACATACATATCAATGTTTGTCTGCATGCAGTAACAAAGAAATTTAGTTAGACAAATTTTAGATGATGCCTAGATTCAGTTCCTATCAGAGATTTAGCTAACACATGAACACCACACCAGCTTTGTACTTCAGTTTTCAGTAAACGAATACTGAAACAACAAGAATATCAATGTTGTTTGCACTATGTACCACCAAATAAATCTACACATGAAAACCAATAACAATAGTTGCTCTTAGCGTAGTAGCACATCCAATGAATCTCCTTCCAGTGTCAGTCCCTTCAAATGCCACAAACCTGCCTGGTCTCTACCTGTGCAGGATGCACTTACGATCAAACTCAACCACAAGCCCACTGAAACTTGGATCTATCGCCGTGTCAGGAGTTTGCTGCAGTACCAACCCCATATATATCAGCCACAACACCTCACACATAAGAACTACATGGAAGAGCAGAGTGAGCTCAAACCCTAACCCTAACCCTAGCATAGGAGAGAACAGAGTGAGCTCACTTACAAAATACTCCATCTGCATGCTGCTCTACTCATCCATGTACTCGTCATCGTCGGCGTCGGATGTCTCATTGCTGTTGAGCCAGGAAGGCATCCTCGCGCCGCTGCGTCGCAGTCGCCGGAGGAAACAGAGGAAGAAGAGAGCTCGGGGAGAGGAGTGAGTGAGTGAGAGTGAGTGAGGGTCGGCCGGCCAGTCGGTCGTTTTGACCTGGCCCCTGGCTGGTTCCGACCGAGCCGGGCCACTAACAGCAGCGAGCAGGCGTCCGTTAGCCGTTTGGGCCGCCGTCGGCCTGCCATGTGGGCCATCCCTGTCAGTTAAGCGGTTAAAACGACTAAATGGACTATCAACACGACTTGGTAGTTTTTTGTCACAAAATTAGAAATTTTCGGTAGTTATTAGTCACTTTTTTGAAAGTGGTAGTTCTGTGGGACAGATACCCCTAATGTGGTAGTTTTTTGTCAAATACTCGCTTCAGCTCACTCAGAGATGCCTTGCACACAAGGGATTCAGAGTAGCTACAGGTTCAGGTTTGGCAGAATTCAGAGTAGCTACAGCCTAGAGGTTCAGCTTACAACTGGATGCACGCACAATTGTGCTGGAATTGGAAGAAGCAAGAATTGGAGGTAGGGTTGAGAGCCAGGCAAGAGAGAAGCCGCCGCCGCCAGTTCTGATCGAGTCAATGATGCCTGTCCGGAGAGCGATCCCCTGCTTTATGCTTCCTGGGTCGTGCTCACCCACTCCTCGCCAGCCAGTCATTTATTGGGCTTGCGGGCTCTCCTGGCTGGGCCTTGGGCCATTCCTTCGTCGGCCTCGGCTGGGGTGTGGTTGGGAGCATGGTGTGGTACTGGTAGAGACCTCCTATGTGACGCTCTCTGCGTCAAGTTGCTGAGTATTCACACGGGCATGTCTTCGACTGGGCCGGCCCATGAAGATAGCGACGCGAACTGGGGATTCGAACACTAGATCGATTGCTATAAACGACGCGTTCCTACAAGCTGAACTAGGAGCCGCATCTGACCGTGTTGGAGCATCAACCTTAAAGAACCAAATACGCATCCGAATTACTTTAGGAATTTCGAAATAATTTTTTTCCCAAAAAACGGAATGTTCCATGAGACGCAAACACTTTCCAAAATTGTGAAAAATATTTTGGAAAACTATAACATTTTTGAAAAAACAGGATTTTTTTTGAAAATGATGAACAATTTTTTGAAACGGGAACATTTTTTCAAGTTCCAAACCAAAATTAGGAAACACGAACATATTTGAAAATTCCTGAACAAAATTTGAAAACATGATTTTAAAGAAACTTGTGAACATTTTTTAAAATTCTGGAAAAAATGAAAACACGAACAATTTTTAAAATCTATGAACAATTTTTAAAAACAGGAACATTTTTTTAAAATTGTCAAAATTTTGAAAATAAAATATTCAAACATTTTTTTGTAAAACAAGAACAATTTTTTAAATTCTAGAACAATTTTTGAAAAATGCGAACAATTTCAGAATTTTTGAAAAATGCGAACAGTTTTTTAAAACAAGAACATTTTTTGAATTTATGAACAACTTTTTAAAACACAAACATTTTTTCAAATTTTGGATTTTTTTAAAATAGGAACATTTTTCGAAAATTTTGGAAATATGATCTTTAAAAAATAAACTTGAAAAATAAAGTAAAATTAAAAGCTAAAAAACAATAAGAAAACTGAAAGCAATAAACGAAATTAAGAAAGAAGAAGAAGAAATAGAAAAAACAAAAAACAAAAAACCAAGAAGAAACAGGAAAACCAGTCAAAAAGATAAAAACGGTGCAGAGAACCTTCTAGAAGGTTCTCAAAACCGGCTGCATAGATTTTGTATAATGAGCCGACCCATTGCGAGAGATGCGGCGCTTCGCCTGTGCGTTGTATCAACATTTTGACGCAATGAGCGGCACATAGGGTTTTTCGTACTGGCAAGCCTGCTAACAGCATTCATGGCGGACGTGGCGGCCATGGGGTCCATGCCGGCGGTATACGTGTTCGGCGACTCACTGGCGGACGTGGGGAACAACAACCATCTGCTGACGCCGATCAAGGCGGACTTCTCGCACAACGGCATGGACTACCCGGGGAGGAAGGCCACCGGCCGTTTCAGCAACAGCAAGAACTCCGCCGAATTCCTCGGTGCGTTACCTGCTCATTGTTCACACGAACAGTCGAGTGCCATTCTCGCTCGCCTACTGCCTGCATTCTCACTTCGCAATCACACTGACACTCGATCCGTCAGTCGACGAGTGTTCTTTTTTTTTCTTTTGAGAAATAATTATTCATGATATTCTCAGAGTTTTGATTTTCAGTTTGTAATTTTTTCGCCCCAGGTAGAGATGGCTGAATTTCGTCCATTTCAAAAACATCTAGCTTAAATTTGACCAAAATTTATGTTTTCGCCCGAAAGGTATTTTTCACCCTAGGCCTAGATGGCCGAAATTTGGCCTAAATCCATTTTTTTGGGCCAAAAACTGAAACACAGATTCTACCAAGCAAACAAAAGAAAAATAATATTATTTGAAATCGACATTGATTGCAGCTATGTTCCATTCGAGCGTAGGCAAGACTTTTGTTTGAGGTACTCCCTCTGTTTTTTTATAAGACATTTCCTACAATTGACATTTAACTGTTTTGGGTGATATCTGAAACATTTTATAAAAATGAATAAAGGGAGTACAAGATATTTTATACTCCCTCCTTTTTTATTTAGAGCAACTCCAACAGGCCGACTCAAACGGACGGCGATTTAGTTCGCTTTTTGTCCGTTTAGGTCGGCCACCCGCCCGGCGTTCACCCTGTTTTTCATATGGGTCGGCAACGCGTCCAACACGCGCGATTCATATGTGCAGGCGTGGCCGATTGGCCGCCCAATTTTACATTGCATTCAACATATTGTAAAATGAAAATTTAACAAGCAAAATAGTTTAGCCGCCCAAATAAATAGTATAGTTTTACAGGCCAAATAAAAATAAAAATGTTTCACATAGTTTTGCAAACGAGTAAAAGAAGATACATCTATTGATTGCCAACATGAGTCCACATATGCTCAACCAAATCATTTTGCAGTTGCACGTGAGTTTCCCAATTACGCATGTCTTCATGAAACTGAGTGAACTGCTCAAATGTTGCCGCTACTCCATGCTCAGGCACAACATTCTCACCCTGAAACTGAAAAGCCTTGATCGTACAGATGTTCCGGACGCTCGTCTTCTACGATCATATTGTGCATGATCACACAAGCAGTCATCACCTCTCATAGTTTCTGCGTGCTCCAAGTATTAGCAGGATATCGAACGATGCCCCATCGAGATTGCAAAATACCAAAGGCACGCTCGACATCCTTTCTAGCACTCTCTTGCTCTTGGGAAAATCTTTTCCTTTTCTCTGCGACAGGGTTGGGTATTGTCTTTACAATAGTGGTCCATTGAGGATAGATACAGTCACCCAAATAATACCCTTTGTCGTAGTTGTGGCCGTTGACAGTAAAGTTCACCGGTGGGCTGTTGCCTTCGGCAAGCCTAGCAAACACCGGCGAGCGCTGAAGCACGTTGATATCATTGTGTGATCCAGCCATGCCAAAGAAAGAGTGCCAGATCCAGAGATCTTGAGACGTCACGGCCTCTAGTATGACAGTGCAAGCCCTGACATGTCCCTTATACAGCCCTTGCCAAGCAGAAGGGCAGTTCTTCCACTCCCAGTGCATGCAGTCTATGCTGCCAAGCATCCTCGGGAAGCCCCTGCTAGCATTCATCGCCAACAAACGGGTTGTATCTTCAGCTGTCAGCTCTCTCAAGTACTCAGGGCCAAACACAATAATCACAGTCTTGCAGAACTTATACAGGGACTCTATGCATGTAGACTCGCTCATACGGACGTACTCGTCAATGAGATCACCGGACACTCCGTATGCAAGCATTCGGATGGCGGCAGTGCATTTCTGATAAGAGGAGAAACCAATCTTGCCGACGGCATCCTCTTTGCACTCGAAGTAGTCATCATAGCCGACCACCCCCTCTCTAATACGGTTGAAAACATGCCTACTCATACGGAACCGGCGGCGGAATTTATGATGTTTGAACAACGGGTTTGTTGTATCAAAGTAGTCCTTCCAGAGAAGGAAATGCCCGCTCTCCCGGTTATGATTCAACGCCGGAAGGTGGCCCGGAATGGAGCCACGGAACAATGGTCGCTGGTTGTTGAGGTGGTGATGGACCAACACAGCAGCCAATATCTCCTTCTCATCATCGGACAACGAATCGTCAGAGTCGCAAATGAAATTATGGAAAAACAACTCGTCGGCGGAGTCCATTTTCGTACCTTGACAAACTGTCGAACATCTTGCGGGCGTCGAAGAAGGAGACGGCCGGCGAGGGGAGACGCGGCGCCCACAGACCAGCTAGCTGCCCTGCCGGAGTCCGACGAGTGTGACGGCGTCGGACGAGCGCGCCGGTCATATGTGGCGGGGGCGGCGAGGCGTCTTCTTGGTCGCGGGGCGGCAGGGCGGTGGGGGAAGCAGCGACGGGAACCAGTTTGCTCCCCGGCGGCAAAACGGCGGCGGCGGGTGACTGGGGGCAGGGGCGGCGTTCCTGGGCGGATGTGGAGGCGGCGGCAGCTGGAAAAGTCGCCGGCAAAAATGGGCGGCGGCGGCGGTGACGGAGGAGGCGGGGGCGATGGTTGCTTGTTGGCCGGGGGGAGGGGAGGCCAATGTGTCACAAACCAGCGGGCCCGGGGACATGAGTAGGCGAGCGCGCGCACGTCCGTCGCGTGTCCGCGCCGACGCAAATCAAGCTCAAAAATGGGCCGGGAATGGGTCGCCCACGGATGAAAAACGGACACGCGTCCATTTGGGTCGGCGCGTTGGGCCGCTTTTTCTGTCTGCGCCGACCCAAACGGACGGCCGCGGACGAAATGGGTCGCCCCATTGGAGTTGCTCTTACTCCGCAAATTAGGTTTATCTAAAGTCAAACTTTATATACTTTCAACATGTTTGTAGAAAAATGTATTAACATATACACCACCAAATATATATCATTGGATTCATCATTGCATATATTTACACATCGTATAAATTTGTTACTGTAAATGTTCATATTTTTTTCTACAAACTTGGTCAAACTTTATAAAGTTTGACTTCAGCCAAAACTAATATGCGGAGTAAATAAGAACGGAGGGAGTATTTTATTACACGGTCCTATTGTTCACTCCCAATTTGACTTGAAAACTCCTAATTTGTCTCATGGTGGTGTATCATAATCTAGTTATTATGTATTACTAGACATATTGATGATATGATATGGTATTAGTTTAGAAGAAGAAAAGGATAATACTTGTATCATATCATGATAGACAGTATCGTAACAAATGAAGTACTACCATGAGTCATTTATAAAATAATAAATGGAATCATCTAAAAATACCAACTTGAGTTTGGTGGTATTATGATAGCATATGAATAGTAGTGTATGACACTCCACGCTGTAACTTTCATTACAGGCCCAGCTTTGGTGGCTTCCATTATGGATCTATAGTTATGTATATAAATTTGGAATTCTTCCTTGACATATATCTTGAAACAGGTTTTCGCCCCGCTTTATATACAAAGCAACGTCAGAACAAAGTAGACAGTCGAATGATACAAGATGGTGAGGTGACCCCATACAACACGGATCCTGAAATAACCGGATCACGCACAACACGGCCGAAAAAGAACATAGGAAGAACTAAGAACAATGCCGCTTTACGCCTTAACACACCTATGCTCCGCGACAACACCCTTAAGAGGGAAAACAACGCAAAGCATTGCTGCTGCCAAGTCCAGAACAGACAAGGGTCTTCACCTAGAACCCTGACACGAATAGGAGCACCTCAACAACATCTTCAAAAATAAAGTGACGCCCACGAGTGGCGCCGCCATCGGCACCGAAGCGCAGAGCTTTCACTCGGTAGTTCCTTGTGCCACCACGAGGTCTTTAGGACAAGTGCGAGGAGACCAGCTCCCCAAGTTAGGATCAGGGCTTCGTCACTGCTAAGATAGAATGACTGCCTGAGCCACCCATCACTACAACTCTTGCCGCTCACATGACCAAAAAGGGTAGCCGCCACCACCACCACTATGGGGCCCGTCGGAGAGCCACCGACGGCCAACCGAAGCCGTCGCCCCGGCATCCACGTCCGAGAAACTGTCAATGATCCCCAACATAGCGTCCCAGCCACAGTAGAAGGAGTGAAAGGCGACTCATTTACATCAAGATTGATGACATCGGTGTCACGATCCAAGGGAGGTGGAGATTTTTCTCCGGGCGGCATCCCACAACGACAAGTGTGTCATCCACTCATCCTTTGCAGAGTCGCCTAGTCAGAGGCTTAAAACATAGTTTTGTTGTTATGGCTTTTTCTTGAATCTTGGCATGGTGGAGGCATTTTCTTGTCCTCTCCGGCAGTCGCTCCGCTGACGACAATGGTTGAAGTTTTTGATCGTTTCATTGGTAGTTGCAGGACCTTGAAGGATCTTTTTGTAATTTTTTTATGTTGATGGCAATTCCTGTAACAATAATCCTACATTTGCGTGAACTTTCTAAGAGCATCTACATCCGAAAGCCCCAAACTTGCCTCACACGTCGGGCGGATGGCCCGGTCAATGACCGATCACAAAAGCGACCCAAACGGGCCTCAAACGCCCGGGCTGACAGGCACCCGTCATATCTATCCCAAATGTAAGACGGATATGGGGGCGCCCGAGCGCGTCTGCCACGTCAGACTGACGGCGGGGTCCCACATGAAAACACTCTGAATTAATTCATGTTTTTCAGTTCATAGTATTTTTATAATTCAAGATTATTTTAAAATATGTGAACTTCTTTTCGATTTAGTGAGCTTAAGTCGGTTTTTCTGAGCTAGCAGTGGAGCGAGCGAAAAAAAGCTAAGCGAGCCGCGGAGGAAAGAGTGAAGTTGAGCGCACGGGAGCTCCATGGCCCCACGCATGTGAGCGTTATAGCATGAATAAGCGCTCCTAAGGGCTCAGGGCATCTCCAGCCGTTGGCCCCCCCAGGACGGATAAAAATCGCCCCCTAGGGACGAGCCGGCGATACAATCGGCGCTGGGGGCGGTTTTGCGCCCAATCGTCGCCCCCAGGCGCCGAAATTGGCCCATTTTGCAGCCCAATTTCAGCGAATAAAGGGCCCATATGGGCGAGAATAGGCCCATATTCGGCGTGGTTTCGTCGTGTCTCGGCGTTCAATTATCAACACAATTATTTCTTATCACATATTTCATCACAGAAAAATCAAATACTTCAACAAAATAGTACAACAACAAATAGTTCAATACAAATTATATAGTTCAACAAATAAAAACTCATATTTCATCACACGGCGTCCCCCTTGAGCCTCCATAGGTGCTCAATCAGATCTTTCTGCAGTTGATGATGCACCTGTGGGTCTCGGATCTCCTGACGCATACTGAGATAGGCAGTCCAAGTTGCCGGTAGCTGGTGATCAACTTCGGCTAGAGGACCCTGCCTGTAGTATGGTTCAGTGTCAAACACTGGGTCTTTTTGCTCGCTCTCGATGATCATGTTGTGCAAGATGACACAGCAAGTCATAATCTCCCACATTTGATCTTTGGACCAGGTCTGAGCGGGGTACCGAACAACAGCAAATCGAGATTGGAGCACACCAAATGCCCGCTCGACATCCTTCCTGCAAGCCTCCTAAAACTTCGCAAACCAGGCGTTCTTGCCTCCTGCCACAGGGTTTGAGATCGTCTTCACAAATGTCGACCATCTCGGATAGATGCCGTCAGCTAGATAGTACCCCTTGTTGTATTGGTGCCCATTGATCTCGAAGTTCACCGGAGGAGAATGGCCCTCAACGAGCTTGGCAAAAACAGAAGAGCACTGCAGCACGTTGATGTCATTGTGAGTTCCTGGCAATATCAAAGAAGGAGTGCCAAATCCAGAGGTCCTGTGTGGCTACCGCCTCAAGCACCACACTGCAACCGCCTTTGGCGCCTTTGTGCATCCCCTGCCAACGAAATGGGCAATTTTTCCATTTCCAATGCATGCAGTCGATACTTCCAAGCATCCTAGGAAATTCTCTTGCTGCATTCTGGGCTAGGATCCGAGCAGTGTCTTTCGCATTGGGTGTTCTCAAGTATTGTGGCCCAAACACTGTCACCACTGCCCGACAGAACTTGTAGAAACACTCTATGCTGGTGGACTCGGCCATGCGCCCATAGTCGTCGAGTGAATCACTGGGAGCTCCATATGCAAGCATCCTCATCGCTGTCGTGCACTTCAGATGGAGGTGAATCCAAGAGCGCCAGTGCAATCCATCTTGCACTTGAAGTAGTTGTCGAACTCCCGGATGGAATTCACAATCCTGAGGAAGAGCTTTCGGCTCATCCGATAATGGCGTCGAAATGTTCTCTCGCCATGAAGTGGAGCATCGGCGAAGTAGTCGGAGTAGAGCATGCAGTAGCCTTGGAGACGATGCCAGTTCTTTGCTTTCATCCGCCCCGGCGCCGAGCCACCTCGCCGCGGCTTTTCATTGCTCGCCAGCAGCTAGGCGAGGGCGGCGAGCACCATGAGATGCTCTTCTTCTTGGATGTCGGCCGCGGCTTCCTCCTCCAGCAGCGCGGCGAGCTCTTCCTCCTCATCCGAGTCCATCGTCGAGGCAGGCAAAACGCCGAACACCTTGCGCTCGGTGGGCGTGTATCCGCCGTTAAACCGCGCCTCCGCGCCGGAAACGCCCAACTGCTGTGTGAGGGGCTGCCGCGGCAAAGCGCTGCTATTTTCCGGCGGGGAATGGCTATCTAGCGGAGTAGGGCGGCGGCCATCGCCGGGATATAGCTAGTGGTGGCCGAGGGCGCGGGGGGTGCGAGGCGAGTCGGAGGAAGAAAACCTTGACTTTTCCCCTGTCGGTGTGGGCCAGGCGTGCTTTTCCCTAGCGCCGGAGCCCCCAACTGCTCCCCAGCGCGCCGGGTTCGGCCTGTGACCGCCGGGCGGAAAAAAGGTTCGAACCGGCGATTTTCGGCGTCCTGGGGGCGCGACTGGGCCGTTTTTTCGGCGCCGGCGCGGAAATAGTGGCCTGGGGGGGCCTGTTGGGGGCGCGGCTGGAGATGCCCTCAGGCAACCATTACCAATCGACACCGAGGGCGAAACACGTATGGATACTACAACTACGCATCTAGCAACTTAACTCCCCTCTCACAACAAATATTGTCTCTAAAAGCAGCCCAACATGATATATGAATAAAAAACACCGTCAACAAATAATTAAACCCAAGCCAACGTAGATAAACCAAAACAAAACAACTAACGGTAATAACTTGCTATAGAAAAAAAAGCGCACGTTATCTCCTCAAGTTTTAGAGTGCAGAAACCTTCTATGAGCACCGATCGAGAAACTAGAAGCTCATTCTTTAGCTTGGTGTTCTTTTATACGAGGTCGCGGGACGGCATGTATGGTTAATCCATCCTGCTAAGATGGTGAACGTTCATCTTACAGCTTGTTTAATTGACAAGTTGATCACTAAAAAATCTCCAAACGGGTGGCTGGATATATGCATGTATACGGTGCTGATTGATCAAGTTCCCCGTTGTTGTCGTATTGCCAATTTTTCTCATCGTATTTATCTCTCGCCGGCCAGTGCACTATGGGCTAATCAATAGAAATTGACGCATAGCTGGCCACTTGCTGCAAGCCTGCAGGACTAACCTTTCTTAACGAGGATACTTATCTAATCTGGAGCCCTACCTGTATTTAAAAAGCATACATGGCTACCTATGTGCAACACATCCACCTCCTGCTGAAATACCATTTTATTGCGGCGCTTCCAAATGTTCCATAGGATTAATATGACCACCAAAGTATGAATTTTATTCAAATGATCGATAGCCTAAATATCCTGAGATCCTCCGGGGTGGTTGAGCAAATGCTTTGTAGGTTGTTCCACACGGGATGCACAAGATGACAATGTTGGAATAAGTGTTGAGTGGTTTCAGAGAAGCTGCGGAACAGGTAGAGATCAGGCTGCGCCAAACCAAAAAAGTGTATCTTGTCATACTCGATGGTGAAATGGAGTCTTGTCTTGTCCTACGTCACAATATATATGAAGTACACATGATATAGAAGAAATGGGCACACCACTAAAATCTTTAAGGGCCATGGATATAAGAACAACAGTGCTGCCTTTATCAGACTAGAACTTAACCTCAAACCCATACATTAAACCCTTCTTATAATTTTATTATGGTTGTTTGCATTAATTTTGCAATAAGCATACAATTATCTAAATTATCATAGTGCAGCTTAGATATATTCTTCGGATCCTTTTTCCATAAGAAGTAGACTATGTAATGCATGTCTAGCTTTAACCTGTAATGAAACGCTTGTCGTCTTGTATGTTAGTTTGATACCTTTGGGACAGGGAACGTGTTAATGATTGTTGTTCCTAGCGAAGCTGGTCACATGTGATGCTTCTGTTTTTTATCTTCAATGTTAATTTGATGTTGTAAAACCTTTATAAGACTAGCAGTTTCTTTAATAGAAATCGATGAGGGAGCTCGTTGTTTCCAAAACTGGAAAAAATGTCTCAGGTCTAACCTTACTCTTGATTAAACTTGTACATGAAATATGTACTTTCGCATCCATTATACTTTACAATCTATTCTATGTATACTCTTCAACCACTGAACTTTACAATCTACTGTATTCCCTTCTTGCCATGGCGGATCTATAATTTGACCAACGTGGGGGCAACATTTACAAAGGGTAGTAGTTTTTTTAGTCAAAACTAATAGTTAATAAAGTACTAAATATACATATAAATGCACTAGTAAAATAAATTCGGCAAATTGTTTGTGGGGGCCATGGCCCTCACCACCCCAGCCCTAGATCGGCCACTGCCTTCTTCAAGTATGAGCTGAAAAAGAAGTTAAATCTCTCCCCGCAAAACAAGAAGAAGTTAAATTTTACCCAAGAGTCACCGGACCTCTTGTAGTCGGGAGTACCTTCACAATGCATAGTAGCATACACTAATATTATATGGCCACCTCATTAATTCATATGTAGAATCTCAAAACAAAGTTGTGGTTAGAACTTATATCTCTTTGAGTTTTCCTGTTTGACCTGCTATGATACCGTATCATAGTCGAACTCTCTCACACGTCATCAATTACAGTGTCACGTCATATTTCTGCTTAGGTGACAATGCAATGCATGAGACTCATATGATACTCCCACCACGTACGGGAGGTCTCATGGCACTTGTCTATATAAGCATCTAGAGACATCTACAATCAGCACAAAACTAAGCTAACTACACCCCTCGTTTCATTTCTTTACTACTAGGTACACTTGGAGATGCAGATGGACATATGTGTTGCTCAATACGTAGCTCTATGTGCGGTTACACTTGTAATTGGATGGCTAGTACACTGGGTATACAGGTGGATCAACCCGGTTTGCAACGGGGTTCTTCCTCCTGGCTCCATGGGGCTCCCTGTTATTGGTGAGACCTTGGAATTCCTCAAGGCAAGCACTTCCTTGGACGTCCCAGACTACTTCAAACGAAGGATGAAGAGGTATACTATTAACAGTTGTCATTTTTATTGCAAATAAACATACATACAAATAGTAGTAGTAGGAGTATATATATTCTATTTGTGAGAAAAATAAGCACGTGTTTGTGTAGGTACGGCCCGGTTTTCAAGACAAGCTTGCTGGGGCAGGCTGCGGTTGTTTCCACCGACGCCGAGGTCAACCGGTTTATCCTTCAGCAGGAGGGCACCTTGTTCCGTGTTGGGTACCCTCGGGCACTGACCAAAATATTCGGCGAGGAGAGCATCGAAGCTTTCCATGGCACAATCCACAAGTTCATCCGTAGGTGCGCCTTCATGCTGTTCGGTCTCCAGAGCCTCAAAGAGGTGCTCCTCCCCGAGATGGAGTCCGCCGTGAGGGAGCGCCTTGCTGCGTGGGCCACCATGCCGAGCGTCGACGTGCGGGGCGATGCGCCCGACGTAAGTGTCTTGCCTTGGTTTCCATGCAATTTGAGTTGCTCTCTCCATCATGGTGTACAAATTGCTTGCTATTGTCGTTGCAGATTCTTTTTGAGTTGGTGACGAGGAAGTGCCTTGGTTTCGATTCCACCAGGTCGAGGGAACTGAGGAACAAGTTTGAAGTGCTTTTCTCAGGGTTGTGCTCCTTCCCAATATATTTCCCTGGGACACCATTTTACCGATGCATGCAGGTACTGCCTCCGATCCTATTTACTCCGCGTATTAAATATTTGTATTGAATCCATGCTTCAACTAACTCATCCAAAAATCCGAACTGATGAAGGGAGGCGGGCAATATATTTCAAACTTCCCCTCACGTCTAGACTATTTTAGTCCTTAGACGTGGGATCGATGTAGGCCGCAGAACCGTTTTATTTAATATTGCGTTGGCAGGGTCTTGAACTCAAGACCTCTTGGCTCTGATACCATATTGAATTCATGCTCTAGCCAACTCATCCAAAAGTCTGAACTGATGGTGAAAAGCGGGCAATATATTTCAACAATTGTTCAAGTCAAACATTGCAAACTTTGACTAAATTTGTATTAAAAAATACCATTATCTATAATACCAAATATATATACTATAAAACTACGTTTCATAACGAATCTAACAATATTGATTTGGCACTGTGAATGTTAATACTTTTTTCTATATGTTTGATCAAAGTGGAGATACTTTGACTTTGGACAATACTTATATGCAAACTAAAAAGGACCCGAGGGAGTAGGAGTACATAAAAAAATCAGAGAAGGAGTACATAAACTAATTAGCTACTCCCTCTATAAAAAAATAATATAAAATTGTTTAGATCACTAAATATAAAGAAAGAAATAATATATTTTTTGCGAAATAAAGAAAGAAATATAAGATCGTATAGAAGATGACAGACGTCCCTACCACTACTTGCGTGCACATGCAGGCAAGGAAAAACGTGCAGAAGACAGTGCGGGATACGTTGGCAGAGAGGTTAGCTACACCAGGGAAGAAACATGGCGACCTCCTTGACATAATTGTCGAAGAACTGCAGGGTGAAGAGCCATTAATAAGTGAGAATTTCGCTACTGATATGGTCTCCACGCTGTTGTTCGCCAGTGTCTTCACGCTATCAGGGACCATCGCTGTAGCCTTCAAGTCACTCCATGACAATCCGGACGTTGTCCACGCCCTCGAGGTTGGTTTTATGTTGGTTTTTTTACAGTACATTATACTACTTCTGGGACCAAGTAGTATTGAATCATCGTTGCCATGATTTGTAAAATCCCTCGCCATGACCGTCCTCGTCAGGCCTCGTGGTTGCCGTCGCCAGTCATCGACGGCTCCTGTCAATAACCATCTATGGCTCCAATGGCGTTGACGAAGGAGCTGTCGTGGTTCAGGACCCCTGGCTCCGTCGCCGCTGCATCTTCCTCGGAGGCTCCCGCTGTCCCCCGGTGCCTCTGCTCCCACTGCGTCACGTGAGAGTGCCATGGCTGCTTTGACGTGGGCACAGTGAACCTTCCCAGCCATGCATGTCACCGTATCGATGTTGACAGCGATGGCAGTGCGGTCGTTTCATATCCATATATGCGGTCCATGTGTTAGCGTACCTCCTTGCCGGGGTACGCCGTACGTCGTGCCTCTCACCGAGTCTAGTACACCATGAGATGGTAGAACCGTAAAACTTAGATACCTGTGGGACGATCTGCCGCTTCTCCTATCGGCGGCTCAGCATCACGGGGATGCGGGTCGCTAGTGGTAACGAGGTCAAGTTGACGTATTCCGGCGAGATTCGAGCGGTGTTGTGTGCCTACGTTGCTTGTCTGCAGCGGATGCAATCGACGGCTTGTGTACACGCGTCATCGCCGGAAAACAATCGAGTCGATCACGTACGTACTAGCGCATTTGGACATGATCAATCAATATAGGAGGTTAGCTTGCCTAGCTTTGTACATGATGATTTCTTCGGCCATATGACTGGAAATGGACGGCTCATATTACTTAGATGTATTGTGGAAGGTCTCATTATTTTGTACTACGTGCCATGCAGTACTTCCTCCGTCCTGATTTATTAATCTTTCTCATATTTTAGTCAAATTTTGATCATAAATTTTACTAGTAAAGTATGACTCATATATTGTAACAATAGTGCCATTAGAAACCTTTTTTTTAACTAATCCAGTAATGTATTTTTGAGTCATATCACTTATATTTTGCAAGTAAATATATAGTCAAATTAATCTTGGCTAAAAATGTGAAGAAGATTAATTAACCCGGACAAAGGAAGTACATATACTATATAAACTGCTTGCATATAGTACAAGATTATAGTACTGTGTACCTTTTGCTGTACTCATGCTAGACCGACGACATACTAGTGTGTGTAATAAAATGGAGGGAATAGAAATAAGTATCTTAAAACGTGCAAAATTATTGACATCCTGAAAACTTGCACTTTACACAGAAGGAGAACCGTGCTATGCTAAAGGGTCGAAAGGGTGGGAACTCCGGGCTCACGTGGGAGGAGTACAAGTCATTGACATTCACTAATGAGGTAAAAATATATATAAAAAAAGATTGATTACAGCTGGATTCATCGGCACTAGTAGTTTCTAAATTTGACCAGATTTTCTCTTTTATTGAAGGTCACCAATGAGATTATTCGAATAAGCAATGCCGCGCTTGTAGTGTTTAGGAAAACTCTTACAGATGCACAAGTCAACGGTAAAAACTCATAAATATTGTAATATAGTATTTTATTTCATTAGCTAGCAAAGCAGTACAGTTATATCAACAACTTTGAAAGTGGTTGTTTCTTAATATCTTGATTCGTTCTTCCTGTAGGCTATACAATTCCAGCCGGATGGTTGGTCATAGTTAACCCTATGGCAGTTCATCTGAACGGAGAACTGTTTGAAGATCCACTCAAGTTTAACCCATGGAGGTGGATGGTTAGTGAAGACTTCATTACTTCGATTATGTTACCTTTTTTACCTTGGATATTTTGTTGGAACTAATGTTGTGGATGTAAATAAATTTCACAAATCTGAACATGAAGGATGAGTCAAAGCGCAGCACAATGCTGAAGAATTTCATGCCATTCGGAGCAGGTATGAGGGTTTGTCCTGGCGCAGAGTTTGTCAAGTTGTTCATAACACTTACCCTCCACATTTTGGTGACCGAGTATAGGTGTGTACTTTTCTCAGCTCAAAGCATGTTGCATTCATTAGATCAGACACCCCGTATGTTGATATGCAATATGCAATTTTTAACTTCTATCGCAGATGGGAAGAAATGAAAGTGTATTCCGAAGCGGTGAGGTCATGTTCCCGCAGGGCTACCCCATTCGACTTCGACCCCAGGATGACTAAATGAACTGATGTGTATCTATACCAACAGGAATCTACACTTATCAGCCTTCTTATCACACACCGAATAAACAAACGATATTATTCTGATTCCGGACCTTGTACTATAATTTTTGAAATTTATTTATCCTTTGTTACATATCTCTGTTATATGTACCATTAAAAAAACTATCATCCTATACCCTACAAGACCTCATCACTAGGATGATCTGGTTCGTCGGTTGTTTAAATGCATGAACATGATTTGTTAGTTTCACAAAACTCACGCTTTTATAAGTAATGGAGATGAGTACGAATCCGGTATTTAAGCAAGTTTGTCTGATATTTATATTCCGTGTTTTGAGTTCTATGCATTTGCATTTAGTTTAACCACATGCCTAAATACAACAGCAAGAAAACAAAATCTACCATTGTCCACGGAAAATATAGTTCAATTTTATTCATCATTGTCGATGGTGTTTCGCAAAGTACTCGAGGATGATACAGTAACATACGTGGATTTTTATCATAGTGGGACATAATTAACCTAAAGCTGTTGGAAGGACACGTGGGACAGTTTTCATCCAGGTTCAGGCTTTGAGATGCAAGCACCAACCCTAATCCTTCTTACTATATGGATTTATATCAGGGAAGAACTTGTCAACCAGTACATTTAGGAGTGCAGCTATTTCAATGTGAGGCAATTGGATTTCGAGGTTCGATTTTTCTTTCCTCTTCACCGAGGAAGAACTAGTTGTCCCTCCTCCTTGGGATCTTGGCATATTTATAATGGACCTAGGATGATTTAATTGTCCTCTTTTTGGTTTCTTTGTCTCGAAAGACTTGGACTCGCCTTTGTCTGATAGTCAAACGCCTTCCTTTTCAAGAGACTAATTGGTAAGTGTATTGGGGAGTCGCCCGCCCGGATATGCGCTTTATGTGGTACCTAGATTTAGTCTCAGGCGACTTATCTAGGGTATGTGTGGCATGATGTTGGTCTAGAACCCACTTCCTATCGACAAGCCCCTTTCTGTATCCGCGATGAAGACGTTAGCGAGTCTCGCTCTTCACACCTTTGATGGGCCTTTGAGCGGCCTGACACTGCCACCGCTTGCTCGGGCCCCACCTGATTGTTGCCATTCACGTGATATCTCATTTTAGTGATTCAAGCATGAAATACAGATAGTGATGATGTTACCTTTCATGCCGCATGTCCACAACAACTTTTCGAGGTCCTCGACTCATGAAGCTTGGACTCCTTCTCGTTGAACAAGACTGCATTGCTCCCTTCGGTTTCTCGCTGCCCTTGCTCCTTTGTTCATGGACCTTGGTTGCTCTTGAGCCATCATCCCGCTCTTCCTTTCTCGTGGCTTCTCACAGTGCTTCCGTCAGTGCTAAGAGCTCTTCGGCATATTCGTGATGATACACATTTGCTATAATGGGTTCAATTTTTTCTCATTGATGTACAACCATGATGAATTTATGATAGAATCAAGAATGTCACACAGGTGTTGCCATGGATCTTTTCCATGAAAAAAGTCGTTTCCTGTCATGGAAGTATTATCTTCCATGATAGAAAATGACGTGACATGGAAGTGATTTTTGTCGCGAGTGAACAGCTCTACCGGGACACCACCCACACGTGGTAGTCATCATAACGGGTCGCCATTAAGCTAATTAATGGACATGGGTACCGGATCCGATACCTATTAACAATGTGGCATCCTATTGATCACCTACATGTTGGATTCGTATTATTCTAAGCAAACCATGTGTCAGCTATTTATTCAAACAATTGTCGCACATCCAACAGACTTCGTGCATCATTCTCTGGATGACACCCCCAACCCAATGGAGGCCCATTTAGTTGAAAAAAAGGTTGGCTCAGTCCAAGGCCTTAGTCAAACCTTAGTCATTTTGGCCATGTAAGGTTCGCTAAGGACATGGATGCACACAACTCATTTACGACCCAGGTCCAAACATCCCATTAACAACATGTCCTTGGTGCTTTCGAGCCATTTTATTTTACGATTGTAGTGCTTTCAGCTCCTTTTTGGCCCATTGTGTTTCAGCCCATGGTGATTTTGGCCTATTTGAGCCCCATAGTGCTTTCGGTCCGTTTGACGTCCATGACTTTTGGCTCATGGTTCTTTCAGCCTACTAATAGATCATTGTTTTTCCGGGCCTTTAGTGGCCCTTTGGTTTTTTTTATCATTGGTGCATATAAATTTATCACCATAAGTTGGGAAGTACATATCATTTGACATGAGTGGTAGGATTTCATGTCATAGAATATGATGGACCATTATCTTCTCTGTCCAAACAGAGAACATGGCATGCGGAAGGGTACTCGGTAAGCGGAAAATGCCATCGGAGGCCGAGCTCCAGTGAGCTCGTTTTCATTTTTTATTTTTCTGGAACACAAAAAATTCCAAATTTACTTTTTGAACACACATGCACATGTATACTATGTATATGCAAAATTTCACAGTATTATACGTTTACATGTGGCCTACAGGAAAAAGACAAATACACATTTTTTAATGGGCCTTTTATTTTTGTTATTGGGCCAGAAATTTGTTATTTTTGTACAGCCTACAAATCACAACATTTTTCGACGAAATTTAACACATTCTTGCGGAATACATATAAGTTTTCATGATATTTTTTTAGATTTTTTTTGGAACTTTTAAATACGCTTTTTGATTTTTTTTCAAAATACCGAGCTCACTGGAGCTCGGCCTCCAAAAATCCGCACTCACTCGGTAAGTCGCTATCCAGCGACCCCACGCGAAATAGGGATCACCAACTACATGCATACATAGGCCATCTACGTTATAAGATGCGCTATTAGTGGGTCTTGTATGATAGGTCGATCCGTCCATGGGCTACTAGTCTGATTACACATTATTCTGGAGCGTCTGCGGTGATGATGGATGTGTCTATTTCTTCCCTTCAGGAGAGCTATATCTAGCTTACTACAAGACGGACAGAGCTCTCGCATTCATGGGTGTTATATTGGAGTGGCACATTAGCTCTAGATTTTGGAACCTTCTACTCGACGAAGATTCTGGGAGTCCAGATGGGCCGGCCCAGTTCCGCGGGATGCCACGGCCTGTTTTCTTTGTTTTTTTTCTGCTCTCATTTTTTGCTTTATTTTTATAATATTATTTATACATCAAAATATTCTACATAAATACACAAAAAACACTCTATAAAAACACATTTGGAAAATGTTGAAAATTATTTTTAAAATGTTGAATAAGTATTTAAAAATATTGAAAAATATTTGAAAAATGTTGAAAAAGTATTTGATTTTTAAAAATAAATACTGAAAAAGTTGAATAAGTATAAAAAATTATTGAATGAGTATTTTAAAAATGTTGAATAAGTATTTAAAAATTGTTGAGTAAGTATTAAAAAATGTTAAACAAGTATTTGAAAAATGTTGAATAAGTACTAAATGTTGAAAAAGTATTTAAAAATGTTGAATAAGTATTAGAAAAATTTGGATGATTATTTGAAAAATGTTGAACTAGTATTTGAAAAATGTTGAACTAGTATTTGAAAAATGTTGAAGTAAGTATCAAAATGTTGAACAAGTATTTGAATTTTTTTGAATAAGTGTTCAAAAAATGTTGAACGTGTATACATAAAATGTTGATCCCTTAATAAAAAACGGTTTTGACATATACAAAAATGTATAGTGAAAATAGAGAATAATTGGAGAATAAGCAAAAAAAAAGACATTGAAAAAGGAGAAGAAATAGTGAAAGCCCTGCTCGATTTGAATTAAGTGGTCCGACCTTCTAGTTTAGCACGTAGCCAAGTGGCAAGCAGTTATTTGCTTTACTGTAGTGTTCGACGTGAGAGTAACCTCTGGGCTCGTTTAATACGAGTAATAGGCGCCGTGCTTGCATTCAGCGAGTCCAGCATCCGAGGAAAAACCTACACGCAGCTTACTGCATCGAACTGTCGAGGGAGCTCCTGTTCGGCGCCCGAACAGGTTCCTGGCGCCCGCTGCAGCGCCTTGTTGGGCCGCCCGCGATGGGAAAGGCAGCTACCAGAAATCGCCAAAAAAACACAAAAACGGTAGATTCTTTACGGATCGAACTCAGAACAATCAAGTAGGCAACCATTGTACAATCTTAGATGACCACCAGAACAATTTGTCACTTGTGATCTAGTAGCGCTAAACTGTACATGAACTGGTATGGGCGCGCTATTTATTTATCATTTAGTTTTTTCATTTACTTCTATAAAATCATGAATTTAAAAATGTTCATCGATTTTGAGATAAAAGTTCACAAACTTAAAAAAAGTTCATCGATTTTGAGGAAAAGTTCACAAACTTAAAAAAGTTCACCGATTTTGGAAAAAACTTTTGAAAAAGGTTAAAAAGTTCATTGTTTTCGAGTTCATCGGTTTTGAAAAAAGTTCATCCATTTTGAGAAAATAGTTCATCGATTTTGAAAAAAAATCACAAATTTGAATGAAAAAATCGTCAATCTTGAAAAAAGTTCATTGGATTTGGAAAAAGTTCATCGAATTTGAGAAAACAAAAGTCAAATTTGAAAAAAGTTCGCTGAATTAGAAAAGATTTCATCAATTTTAGAAAAATGTGGATGAATTTGAGAAAGATCATTGAACGAGGAAGAAGGAAAAAATAAACAGAAAAATGAAAAAAGTGAAAGAAAAATGCGATAAGACGAACAAGCGATGGAAATGTGGGCATCAAGTTACTGTGGCGGGGTGGTTACCACAGTGCGCTGTTAACCAGGAAGGTCTTGGTTAGATTCCCAGCTCTGGCGGAATTTAGCGATCGACCGGGCCGGGCCATTTATAGCGCGAAGTAGGTTTTCTGGAAAATCGTTTCCGGGTTTTGGAAAAATTCTAGAATTTTCCAACCGGTTTTTTCTGGTTTTAGGAACCTTCTAGGGCCAGTTCTTTTGACTCAATTCTGAAGTATAATTGCCGGGAAAATCACAATTGCAAAAGAACTCTGTCACAGGAATCGTCTAGAATCATTCCACAATCACAAAGAGTATTCCAGAATCGTGGGAAGTTGGTGAGTGTGGCAATTTTGGCAAGCCTCTCGAAACAAAACGATTCAGTTTTAGCAACTACCCTTATTGGACCTACAAATTACCCCCAATATGCCACTCGGGCCAGCCGACCAAGAAGGCCCAAAAATACTCGATTCACCCCCCCTGCGTCACTCGTTCCCAGCCAGAACGAACCAGTCGACCTAGGGTTGGCGCCGCCAACCGGACTCCCCGCCCCGACGTCGTCAGATCCGTCGGCGGCGGTCCTCTACGGCGCCTCCCCGTCCAGTCCACGACCATCCCCGACCACCCTGCGCTGCCGCTCCTTCTCCTCCACGAACCAGCTTCCCCGCTCCGACCCAACCGCCCTGCAACAGGAGGCGCCGCCGACCGGATTCCTCGCCCCGACATTGTTAGATCAGTTGGCGGCGGTCCTCTACGATGCCTCCCCGTCCAGTCCACGGCCATCCCCGACCACTCTGCGCCGGTCGCCCCTTCTCCTCCTCCGCGAACCTGCTTCCTGACCCTGACCCAACTGTCCTACAGCAGGAGGCGCCGGCGTCGGCAACCAACTTCGCCGGTGCTGGTGAGCTTCGGGGTAGGGGCGTTACAGACATTTCAGCACACAACTCATACAACAATGACATACTAGAATCACAGAAAAGAACTGGACAGACAATTTTGTGGGCACACGATTCTGGGGGCAGTTTTCCAGAATGACATTCTGAAGAATCATGAGGCGAAAAGAACTGGCCCCTAGCAGGTTCCCTGAACCGGTTTTATGGTTCTTATTTTTTTGTTTTTTTGTTTATTTTTCTTCTTTCTTTTTTTCTTTTATTTGACTATTCTGTTTCTTTCTCTTTTTTCCATTTCGTGTTTATATTTCAATTTTTTAGTTTCCTTTTTAGTGTTCATGTTTCAAAAGTTGTTTGGAAACCTAAAAAACCTTTATGCTTTTAAAAAAGTTCAATTTTAAAGAATGTTCGTGTTTTCAAAAATTTGTTCATATTAAAAAATGTTTGCATTTTTATAAAATTCTTTGCGAATTTCAAAAAATGTTCATAATATTTTTGTTCATTTTTGGAAATTTTAAATAATAACCAGGATTTCAAAAAAAAATCCTGTTTTCAAAAATTGTTCATAAATTTCACAAAATGTTCTGTTTTTCTAATTTTTGTTCATGTATTAAAAAATTATTCGTGTTTCTAATTTGTTTGGGATTTTCAAAAAATTTCTCCAATTCGAAATTTGTTCAAAATATTCAAAATATGTTCATGATTTTAGAAATTGTTCCCGTTTTGAAATTTTGTTCAATTTTTTTGAAAAAGGCGAACAATTTTAGAAAAATGCATGCAGCATTTTGAAAAATGTTCATGGTTTTTCTAAATTCTGATTACAAAATTGTTAAATTTTTGAGAAACAATACTTGGAATATCCAAAAATATATGCGGCATATCGAATCAGTCGAAAATTTCAAGAAATGTTTCTAAATTGTTTTTTCCAAAATCACAAGCAGCTGTGTGGTGGGGTGGCAAACTGGTCGTGGTTTTTATTAGGTCGCGCGCGATGCAGCAAACAGAAACGGATTTCGCGTCGATGGGCCGTCCCAGTCGTGCGTCGGCTGTGTGGGTCGAGCTCCTCTTTGACGCAGAATGCGTCATATAGGAGGTCCTAGCATGCGACTCACTGATGCACGAACATATGGGCGGCCTAGTTCGCGATAGTACAGTGCCACATTTTCTTTTCCGCTTTTTGGTCACATTTTTATTTTGTTTTTAAATTCCATTTTACTTTATTTACACTTTAAAATATTCTCTATATATATATTACAGAAATATATTTTAAATAATTTTAATAAAATCAATTATGCATTTGAAAAAATATTGAACATGTACAAAAAATGTTGATCATGTATTAAAAAAATGAAGAAATATTTTGATCATGTAGATAAAAAATATTAGCCAAGCCTTTAAAAACATTAGTATTTCAAAAATATTTACCAAGTACAAGGAAATGTTAAATGTGTATTTAAAAAATGTTAACCAAGCATGCAAATAATGAATTTTTTATCATTGTATATAAAAATGTTAATCAAGCATTTGAAAAAACGTTGGACAGGATTTCAAAAATGTGAATCAAGCATCTAGAAAATAATAAATGTGTATACAAAAAATGTTGACCATCGATTCAAAAATTTTCTCAATCTTGCTTTTGAAAAAATGTTAATAAAGCATTTAAAAAATTGTGAAATGTGCATAGAAAAATGTTAACCATGTATCAGAAAAATGTTAATCTTGTATTTGGAAAATGTTGATCAAGTATGTGAAAAATGTTTAAAGTGTGTATAATAAAAATGTTGGTTATGCATTAAAAAAATATTCTATTTGAAACATGTTAATCAAGCATATGAATTTTTTTAAATGTGTGTGTGTGTGTGTGTTTTTATGTATACTATGTATTAATAATGTTAAATATATATTGGAAAAATGTTGAACATGTATTAGAAAAATGTTTTTGACATATACGAAAATGTAGCATGCAAAAACAGAAGAAACAGAGAAAACCAAATAAATGAAAAATCAAAAAATAAAAACATGAAAATGAGACAGAAAAGAAAATTGTTAAAAACCACAAAAAAACAAAGTGAAACCCAAATAAAAACAAAATAAAAAATTAAGTATAATGATAAGAAATTAAACCCAAAAAAAATAAGAACACCAAACAAAGAACCAAAGAAATGAAAAAAAAAGAAAATACGGAGAAACAAAAAAAACCTCTGTTCTTTTATCTCAAGTTGCGTGTGCTTCCTAATTCCTATATTTTCATCATGGGTAGTGGCTCTTGATGGAAATATGCACTGCAGGCAATACTAAAGTTGTCATTATTATATTTCTTTATTCATGATAAAGATTTATTATTCATGCTAGAATTGTATTTATCGCAAACTTAAATACATGTGTGGATACATAAACAAATACCGTGTCCTAGTGAGCCTCTACTAGACTAGATTGTTGATAACAGGACATGTATTGTCACTTGATAACAGGATCACATCATTAGGAGAATGATGTGATGGACAAGACCCATCCGTTAGCTTAGCATATGATCGTTCAGTTTATTGCTACTGATTTCTTAATGACAAATACATATTCCTCCGACCATGAGATCATGCAACTCCCGGACACCGGAGGAATGCCTTATGTGCTATCAAACATCACAACATAACTGGGCGGTCATAAAGATGCTTTACAGGTATCTTCAAAGGTGTTTGTTGAGTTGGCATGGATCGAGATTGGGATTTTGTCACTCCGTGTATCGGAAAGGTATTTCTGGGCCCTCTCGATAATACACATCACAAGAAGCTTGCAAGCAAAGTGACTAAGGAGTTAGTTACGAGATAATGTATGATACGTCTCCAACGTATCTATAATTTTTGATTGCTCCATGCTATATTATCTACTGTTTTGGACATTATTATCCACTTTTATATTATTTTTGGGACTAACCTATTAACCGGAGGCTCAGCCCAGAATTGCTGTTTTTTGCCTATTTTAGGGTTTCGAAGAAAAGGAATATCAAACAAAGTCCAAACGGAATGAAACCTTCGGAAACGTGATTTTCTCACCGAACATGATCCAGGAGACTTGGACCCTACGTCAAGACACAAAAGAGGAGGCCACGAGGTAGGGGGCGCGCCTACCCCCCTCCCCATGCGTGCCCTCCACCCTCGTGGGCCCCCTGTTGCCCCACCGACGTACTCCTTCCTCCTATATATACCTACGTACCCCCAAACGATCAGATATGGAGCCAAAACCCTAATTCCACCGCTTCAACTTTCTGTATCCACGAGATCCCATCTTGGGGCCTGTTACAGAGCTCCGCCCGAGGGGGCATCGATCACGGAGGGCTTCTACATCATCACCATAGCCCCTCAAATGAAGTGTGAGTAGTTCACCTCAGACCTACGGGGCCATAGTTATTATCTAGATGGCTTCTTCTCTCTTTTTGGATCTCAATACAATGTTCTCCCCCTCTCTTGTGGAGATCTATTCGATGTAATCTTCTTTTTGCGGTGTGTTTGTTGAGACCGATGAATTGTGGGTTTATGATCAAGTCTATCTATGAACAATATTTGAATCTTCTCTGAATTATTTTATGTATGATTGGTTATCTTTGCAAGTCTCTTCGAATTATCAGTTTGGTTTGGCCTACTAGATTGATCTTTCTTGCAATGAGAGAAGTGCTTAGTTTTGGGTTCAATCTTGCGGTGTCCTTTCCCAGTGACAGTAGGGGCAGCAAGGCACGTATTGTATTGTTGCCATCGAAGATAACAAGACGGGGTTTTCATCATATTGCATGAGTTTATCCCTCTACATCATGTCATCTTGCTTAAGGCGTTACTCTGTTTTCATTAACTTAATACTCTAGATGCATGCTGGATAGTGGTCGATGAGTGGAGTAATAGTAGTAGATGCAGGCAGGAGTCGGTCTACTTGTCTCGGACGTGATGCCTATATACATGATCATGCCTAGATATTCTCATAACTATGCTCAATTCTGTCAATTGCTCAACAGTAATTTGTTCACCCACCGTAGAATACTTATGCTCTTGAGAGAAGCCACTAGTGAAACATATGGTCCCCGGGTCTATCTTCATCATATTAATCTTCCAATACTTAGTTATTTACTTTGCTTTTATTTTACTTTGCATCTTTATCATAAAAATACCAAAAATATTATCTTATCATATCTATCAGATCTCACTCTCGTAAGTGGCCGTGTAGGGATTGACAACCCCTTATCGCGTTGGTTGTGAGGATTTATTTGTTTTGTGCAGGTACGAGGGACTCGCGTGTAGCCTCCTACTGGATTGATACCTTGGTTCTCAAAACTGAGGGAAATACTTACGCTACTCTGCTGCATCATCCCTTCCTCCTCGGAGAAAAACCAACGCAGTGCTCAAGAGGTAGCAATGTACGGAACAAGTAAAGAGACTTGCCGGTAACGAGATTGAACTAGGTATGAAGATACCGATGATCGAATCTCGGGCAAGTAACATACCGACAAACAAAGGGAGTTATGTATGCTGTCATAAAGGTTCGACTGATAAAGATCTTTGTAGAATATGCAGGAACCAATATGGGCATTCAGGTCCCGTTATTGGTTATTGAACGGAGAGGCGTATCGGTCATGTCTACATCATTCTCGAACCCATAGGGTCCGCACGCTTAACGTTCATTGACGATATAGTATTATATGAGTTATGTGAGTTGGTGACCGAATGTTGTTCAGAGTCCCGGATGAGATCACAGACATGACGAGAAGCTCCGGAATGGTCCGGAGGTAAACATTGATATATAGGACGATGCTATTTGGTCACCAAAAAGATTTCGGAATGTACCGGGTATGTCGGGGAACGTAGTAATTTCAAAAATTTCCTACGCACACGCAAGATCATGGTGATGCATAGCAACGAGAGGGGAGAGTGTGTCCATGTACCCTCGTACACCGAAAGCGTAAGCGTTAGCACAACGCGGTTGATGTAGTCGTACGTCTTCACGATTCAACCGATCAAGTACCGAACGCACGGCACCTTCGAGTTCCGCACACGTTCAACTCGATGACATCCCTCGAACTCCGATCCAGCCAAGTGTTGAGGGAGAGTTTCGTCAGCACGACGGCGTGGTGACAATGATGATGTTCTACCGACGCAGGGCTTCGCCTAAGCACCGCTACGATATGATCGAGGTGGATTATGGTGGCGGGGGGCACCGCACACGGCTAAGAGATCAAGAGATCAATTGTTGTGTCTATGGGATGCCCCCTTGGCCACGTATATATAGGAGTGGAGGAGGGGAGGGGCCGGCCCTCTCTATGGCGCGCCCTAGGGGAGTCCTACTCCCACCGGGAGTAGGATTCCCCCTTTCCTAGTAGAACTAGGAGCCCTTCCAAGTAGTAGGAGTAGGAGGGAAGGAAAGGGAAGGGAAAAGGAGAAGGAAGGAAGGGGACGCCCCCCCTCCCTAGTCCAATTCGGACCAGCCCATGGGGAGGGGTGCAGCCACCCTTTGAGGCCTTTCTCTCCTTTCCTGTATGGCCCATTAAGACCCAATACGAATTCCCATAACTCCCCGGTACTCCCGAAAATACCCGAATCACTCGGAACCTTTACGAAGTCCGAATATAGTCGTCCAATATATCGATCTTTACGTCTCGACCATTTCGAGACACCTCGTCATGTCCCCGATCTCATCCGGGACTCCGAACTCCTTCAGTACATCAAAACACATAAACTCATAATATAACCGTCATCGAACTTTAAGCGTGCGGACCCTACGGGTTCGAGAACTATGTAGACATGACCGAGACACGTCTCCGGTCAATAACCAATAGCGGAACCTGGATGCTCATATTGGCTCCTACATATTCTATGAAGATCTTTATCGGTCAAACCGCATAACAACATACGTTGTTCCCTTTGTCATCGGTATGTTGCTTGCCCGAGATTCGATCGTTGGTATCTCAATACCTAGTTCAATCTCATTACCGGCAAGTCTCTTTACTCATTTCGTAATACATCATCGCACAACTAACTCATTAGTTGCAATGCTTGCAAGGCTTAAGTGATGTGCATTACCGAGAGGGCCCAGAGATACCTCTCCGACAATCGGAGTGACAAATCCTAATCTCGAAATACGCCAACCCAACAAGTAGCTTCGGAGACACCTGTAGAGCACCTTTATAATCACCCAGTTACATTGTGACGTTTGGTAGCACACAAAGTGTTCCTCCGGTAAACGGGAGTTGCATAATCTCATAGTCATAGGAACATGTATAAGTCATGAAGAAAGCAATAGCAACAAACTAAACGATCAAGTGTTATGCTAACGGAATAGGTCAAGTCAATCACATCATTCTCCTAATGATGTGATCCCGTTAATCAAATGACAACTCATGTCTATGGTTAGGAAACATAACCATCTTTGATCAACGAGCTAGTCAAGTAGAGGCATACTAGTGACACTCTGTTTGTCTATGTATTCACACATGTATTATGTTTCCGGTTAATACAATTCTAGCATGAATAATAAACATTTATCATGATATAAGGAAATAAATAATAACTTTATTATTGCCTCTAGGGCATATTTCCTTCAGTCTCCCACTTGCACTAGAGTCAATAATCTAGTTCACATCGCCATGTGATTTGATAACAATAGTTCACATCACCATGTGATTAACACTCATAGTTCACATCGACATGTGACCAACACCCAAAGGGTTTACTAGAGTCAATAATCTAGTTCACATCGCTATGTGATTAACACCCAAAGAGTACTAAGGTGTGATCATATTTTGCTTGTGAGAGAAGTTTAGTCAACGGGTCTGCCACATTCAGATCCATAAGTATTTTGCAAATTTCTATGTCAACAATGCTTTGCACAGAGCTACTCTAGCTAATTGCTCCCACTTTCAATATGTATCTAGATTGATATTTAGAGTCATCTGCACGTCTCGTGTAGAAAATAATACCGTTTAACAACCAATTCCTCAAAAGATACCTTTTTAATTGAAATAATAATATGTATGAAAAATTTATGACTAAAATAATGGTAAAATATGGAGTATTGTGTTGCTATGGCTTTAAAGTGTGTCATTATGCCTAGGTACTGTGTTGCTCCCACTTTTAATATGTATCCAGATTGAGACTTAGAGTCATCCAGATCTGTGTCAAAACTTGCATTGACGTAACCTTTTACGACGAACCTTTTTGTCACCTCCATAATCGAGAAACATATCCTTATTCCACTAAGGATAATTTTGACCAATGTCCAGTGATCTACTCCTAGATCACTATTGTACTCCCTTGCCAAACTCAGGGCAGGGTATACAATAGGTCTGGTACACAGCATGTCATACTTTATAGAACCTATGGCTGAGGCATATGGAATGACTTTCATTCTCTCTCTATCTTCTGCCGTGGTCGGGCTTTGAGTCCTACTCAATTTCACACCTTGTAACACAGGCAAGAACTCTTTCTTTGACTGTTCCATTCTGAACTACTTCAAAAACTTGTCAAGGTATGTACTCATTGAAAACTTATCAATCGTCTTGATCTATCTCTATAGATTTTGATGCTCAATATGTAAGCAGCTTCACCAAGGTCTTTCTTTGAAAAACTCCTTTCAAACACTCCTTTATGCTTTGCAGAATAATTCTACATTATTTCCGATCAACAATATGTCATACACATATACTTATCAGAAATGATGTAGTGCTCCCACTCACTTTCTTGTAAATACAGGCTTCACCGCAAGTCTGTATAAAACTATATGCTTTGATCAACTTATCAAAACATTTATTCCAACTCCGAGAGGCTTGCACCAGTCCATAAATGGATCACTGGAGCTTGCACACTTTGTTAGCTCCCTTTGGATCGACAAAACCTTCCGGTTGCATCATATACAACTCTTCTTCCAGAAATCCATTTAGGAATGCAGTTTTGACATCCATCTGCCAAATTTCATAATCATAAAAAGCGGCAATTTCTAACATGATTCGGACAGACTTAAGCATAGATACGAGTGAGAAACTCTCATCATAGTCAACACCTTGAACTTGTCGAAAACCTTTTTGCGACAATTCTAGCTTTGTAGATAGTAACACTACTATTAGCGTCCGTCTTCCTCTTGAAGATCCATTTAATCTCAATGGCTCGCCGATCAATGGGCAAGTCAATCAAAGTCCATACTTTGTTCTCATACATGGATCTCATCTCAGATTTCATGGCCTCAAGCCATTTCACGGAATCTGGGCTCATCATCGCTTCCTCATAGTTCGTAGGCTCATCATGGTTAAGTAACATGACCTCCAGAACAGGATTACCGTACCACTCTGGTGCGGATCTCACTCTGGTTTACCTACGAGGTTCGGTAGTAACTTGATCTGAAGTTACATGATCATCATCATTAGCTTCCTCACTAATTGGTGTAGTAGTCACAGGAACAGATTTTTGTGATGAACTACTTTCCAATAAGGGAGCAGGTACAGTTATCTCATCAAGTTCTACTTTCCTCCCACTCAATTCTTTTGAGAGAAACTCCTTCTCTAGAAAGGATCCATTCTCAGCAATGAATATCTTGCCTTCGAATCTATGATAGAAGGTGTACCCAACATTTTCTTTTGGGTATCCTATGAAGATGCACTTCTCCGATTTGGGTTTGAGCTTATCAGGTAGAAACTTTTTCACATAAGCATTGCAACCTCAAACTTTAAGAAACAACAGCTTAGGTTTCTTGCCAAACCATAGTTCATACGGTGTCGTCTCAGCGGATTTAGATGGTGCCCTATTTAATGTGAATGTAGCTGTCTCTAATGCATAACCCCAAAACAATAGTGGTAAATTGGTAAGAGACATCATAGATCGCACCATATCTAATAAAGTACGGTTACGATGTTCGGACACACCATTACACTGTGGTGTTCCAGGTGGCACGATTTTGTGAAACTATTCCACATTGTTTTAATTGAAGACCAAACTCGTAACTCAAATATTTGTCTCTGCGATCAGATCGTAGAAACTTTATTTTCTTGTCACGATGATTTTCCACTTCACTCTGAAGTTCTTTGAACTTTTCAAATGTTTCAGACTTATGTTTCATCAAGTAGATATACCCATATCTGCTCAAATCATCTGTGAAAGGTCAGAAAATAATGATACCCGCCGCGAGCCTCAACACTCATCAGACTGCATACATCAGTATGTATTATTTCTAGTAAGTCAGTTGCTCGCTCCATTGTTCCGGAGAACGGAGTCTTAGTCATCTTGCCCATGAGGCATGGTTCGCAAGCATCAAAATGATTCATAATCAAGTGATTCCAAAAGCCCATCAACATGTAGTTTCTTCATGTGCTTTACACCAATATGACCTAAACGGTAGTGCCAAAAATAAGTTGCACTATCATTATTAACTTTGCATCTTTTGGCTTCAATATTATGAATATGTGTATCACTACGATCGAGATCCAACGAACCATTTTCATTGGGTGTATGACCATAGAAGGTTTTATTCATGTAAACAGAACAACAATTATTCTCTAACTTAAATGAATAACTGTTTTGCAATAAACATGATCAAATCATATTCATGCTTAACGCAAACACCAAATAACATTTATTTAGGTTTAATACGAATCCCGAAAGTATAGGGAGTGTGCGATGATGATCACATCAATCTTGGAACCACTTCCAACACACATCGTCACTTCACCCTTAACTAGTGTTCATTCTGCAACTCCCGTTTCGAGTTACTACTCTTAGCAACTGAACCAGTATCAAATACCGAGGGGTTGCTATAAACACTAGTAAAGTACACATCAATAACATGTATATCAAATATAGCATTGTTCACTTTGCCATCCTTCTTATCCGCCAAATACTTGGGGCAGTTCCGCTTCCAGTGACCGGTCCCTTTGCAGTAGAAGCACTTAGTCTCAGGCTTAGGTCCAGACTTGGGCTTCTTCACTTGAGCAGCAACTTATTTGCCGTTCTTCTTGAAGTTCCCTTTCTTTCCCTTTCCCTTTTCTTGAAACTAGTGGTCTTGTTAATCATTAACACTTGATGCTTTTCTTGATTTCTACCTTCATCGATTTCAGCATCACGAAGAGCTTGGGAATCGTTTCCGTTATCCCTTGCATATTATAGTTCATCATGAAGTTATACTAACTTGGTGATGGTGACTAGAGAATTCTGTCAATCACTATTTTATCTGGAAGATTAACTCCCACTTGATTCAAGTGATTGTAGTACCCAGACAATCTGAGCACATGCTCACTGCTTGAGCTATTCTTTTCCATCTTTTAGCTATAGAACTTGTTGGAGACTTCATATCTCTCAACTCGGGTATTTACTCGAAATATTAACTTCAACTCCTGGAACATCTCATATGGTCCATGACGTTCAAAACGTCTTTGAAGTCTCGATTCTAAGCCGTTTAAGCATGGTTCACTAAACTATTAAGTAGTCATCATATTGAGCTAGCCAAACGTTCATAACATCTGCATCTGCTCCTGCAATAGGTCAGTCACCTAGCGGTGCATCAAGGACATAATTCTTCTGTGCAACAATGAGGATAAACCTCATATCACGGATCCAATCCGCATCATTGCTACTAACATCTTTCAACTTAGTTTTCTCTAGGAACATATCAAAAATAAAACAGGGAAGCAATAACACGAGCTATTGATCTACAACATAGATATGCAAATACTATCAGGACTAAGTTCATGATAAATTAAAGTTCAATTAATCATATTACTTAAGAACTCCCACTTAGATATACATCTCTCTAATCATCTAAGTGATCACGTGATCCATATCAACTAAACCATAACCGATCATCACGTGAAATGGAGTAGTTTTCAATGGTGAACATCATTATGTTGATCATATCTACTATATGATTCACGCTCGACCTTTCGGTCTCCAGTGTTCCGAGGCCATATCTGCATATGCTAGGCTCGTCAAGTTTAACCTGAGTATATTCTGCGTGTGCAAAACTGGCTTGCACCCGTTGTAGATGGACGTAGAGCTTATCACACCCGATCATCACATGGTGTCTGGGCACGACGAACTTTGGCAACGGTGCATACTCAGGGAGAACACTTATACCTTGAAAATTTTAGTAAGGGATCATCTTATAAAGCTACCATCGAACTAAGAAAAATAAGATGTATAAAAGATAAACATCACATGCAATCAAAATATGTGACATGATATGGCCATCATTATCTTGTGCCTTTGATCTCCATCTCCTAAGCATCGTCATGATTTCCATCGTCACCGGCATGACACCATGATCTCCATCATCTTGATCTATATCAATGTATCGTCACATGGTCGTCTCGCCAACTATTGCTTTTGCAACTATTGCTATCGCATAGCGATAAAGTAAAGCAATTATTTGGCACTTGCATCTTATGCAATAAAGAGACAACCATAAGGCTTCTGCCAATTGACGATAACTTCAACAAAACATGATCATCTCATACAACAACTTATATCTCATCACGTCTTGACCATATCACATCACAACATGCCCTGCAAAAACAAGTTAGACGTCCTCTACTTTGTTGTTGCAAGTTTTACGTGGCTGCTACTGGGCTTAGCAAGAACCGTTCTTACCTACGCATCAAAACCACAACGATAGTTTGTCAAGTTGGTGCTGTTTTAACCTTCGCAAGGACCGGGCGTAGCAACACTCGGTTCAATTAAAGTTGGAGAAACTAACACCCGCCAGCCACCTGTGTGCAAAGCATGTCGGTAGAATCAGTCTTGCGTAAGCGTACGCGTAATGTCGGTCCGGGCCGCTTCATCCAACAATACCGCCAAACCAAAGTATGACATGCTGGTAAGCAGTATGACTTATATCGCCCATAACTCACTTGTGTTCTACTCGTGCATATAACATCAACGCATAAAACCAGGCTCGGATGCCACTGTTGGGGAACGTAGTAATTTGAAAATTTTCCTATGCACACGCAAGATCATGGTGATGTATAGCAACGAGAGGGGAGAGTGTGTCCACGTACCCTCGTAGACTGAAAGCGGAAGCGTTAGCACAACGCGGTTGATGTAGTCGTATGTCTTCATGATTCGACCGATCAAGTATCGAACGCACGACACCTCCAAGTTCTGCACACGTTCAACTCGATGACGCCCTCGAACTCCGATCCAGCCGAGTGTTGAGGGAGAGTTTCTTCAGCACGACGGCATGGTGACAATGATGATGTTCTACCGACGCAGGGCTTCGCCTAAGCACCGCTACGATATGATCGAGGTGGATTATGGTGAAGGAGAGCACCGCACACGGCTAAGAGATCAAGAGATCAATTGTTGTGTCTATGGGGTGCCCCCTTGGCCACGCATATAAAGGAGTGGAGGAGGGGAGGGGCCGGCCCTCTCTATGGCGCGCCCTAGGGGAGTCCTACCCCCACCGGGAGTAGGATTCCCCCTTTCCTAGTAGAAGTAGGAGCCCTTCCAAGTAGTAGGAGTAGGAGGGAAGGAAAGGGAAGGGAAAAGAAGAAGGAAGGAAGGGGCGCCCCCCTCCCTAGTCCAATTCGGACCAGCCCATGGGGCGGGGTGCGGCCACCCTTTGAGGCCTTTCTCTCCTTTCCCGTATGGCTCATTAAGGCCCAATACGAATTCCCGTAACTCCCCGGTACTCTCAAAAATACCCGAATCACTCAGAACCTTTCCGATGTCCGAATATAGTCGTCCAATATATCGATCTTAACGTCTCATCCATTTCGAGACTCCTCGTCATGTCCCCGATCTCATCCGGGACTCCGAACTCCTTCGGTACATCAAAACACATAAACTCATAATATAACCATCATCGAACTTTAAGCGTGCGGACCCTACGGGTTCGAGAACTATGTAGACATGACTGAGACACATCTCCGGTCAATAACCAATAGCGGAACCTGGATGCTCATATTGGCTCCTACATATTCTACGAAGATCTTTATCGGTCAACCCGCATAACAACATACGTTGTTCCCTTTGTCATCGGTATGTTGCTTGTCCGAGATTCGATCATTGGTATCTCAATACCTAGTTCAATCTCATTACCGGCAAGTCTCTTTACTCGTTTCGTAATACATCATCCCGCAACTAACTCATTAGTTGCAATGCTTGCAAGGCTTAAGTGATGTGCATTACCGAGAGGGCCCAGAGATACCTCTTCGACAATCAGAGTGACAAATCCTAATCTCGAAATACGCCAACCCAACAAGTACCTTCGGAGACACCTGTAGAGCACCTTTATAATCACCCAGTTACGTTGTGACGTTTGGTAGCACACAAAGTGTTCCTCCGGTAAACGGGAGTTGCATAATCTCATAGTCATAGGAACATGTATAAGTCATGAAGAAAGCAATAGCAACAAACTAAACGATCAAGTGCGATGCTAACGGAATGGGTCAAGTCAATCACATCATTCTCCTAATGATGTGATCCCGTTAATCAAATGACAACTCATGTCTATGGTTAGGAAACATAACCATCTTTGATCAACGAGCTAGTCAAGTAGAGGCATACTAGTGACACTCTGTTTGTCTATGTATTCACACATGTATTATGTTTCCGGTTAATACAATTCTAGTATGAATAATAAACATTTATCATGATATAAGGAAATAAATAATACCTTTATTATTGCCTCTAGGGCATATTTCCTTCAGGGTAATCACCGGATCACTAGAAGGGGTTTCGGAAAGCCTCGGGAGGTTAATGGGCCATATGGGCCAAATGGGGGAAAAGGAAGGGGGGAGTTGGCCTCCCCTGCCTTCCCTCTCCTCACCTTTCCTTGGCCCCGTGTGCAAACACGGAAAGGGGAGGCGCCATAAGGCAGGCGCCCAAGGGGGCCGGCAGGCCACCTTGGGGCACACCATGACTGTCTCCCCTCCCCCCCACACACCGACGACAATCCCTAAGCCATGTGCGGCGCCCCTCTCCACAATTTTACCCTCTGCCTAGTTTTTTCGCAGTGCACGACGAAGCCCTGCGGGAACAAGTTCACCACCACCGTCACCACGCCGTCGTGTTGCCGGAACTCATCTACTACTTCGCTCGTCTTGCTAGATCAAGAAGGCGAGGACGTCATCGAGTTGAATGTGTGCTGAACGCGGAGGTGCCGTACGTTCGGTACTTGATTGGTTGGATCATAAAGGTGTTCGACTACATCAACCGTGTTGATTAGCGCTTACGCTTAACGGTCTACGAGGGTACGTAGACAGATTCTCCCTCTCGTAGCTATGCATTTCCATGGATAGAACTTGTGTGCAGTAGCGTAGCTAGCTCAATAATCCAGGGTGGTCCAATAGTAGAACTTTCATTTGTATTTAATTATTCCTATTGAATTTATTTATTTTTTACTCTAATATATATGCTATAGGGAAATCTCAGGGTGGTCCATGGACCACCCTGGCCACCCCTAGCTACGCCACTGCTTGCGTGTGCGTAGTGGCAGTTGGCCAAATTTTCTTGCACAAATTTTCTTCCTATTTTTTCTATTTCACTATGCGGCAGTTGGCCGGCCCGATGAGTCGATTTCTTTCTACTTTTCTATTCCACTATGCGCCAGTAGGCCGGCCCAATTAGTCTAGACGCTGCAGCGAGAGAACCCTTCGGTCTCGCTGAATGCGAGATATAGCGCTCACGTATTTTTGTTGGCATTTTGGAACTTTCTCTACTTCTATAAAAATCTGAGTTGATGATGATGGTGTGCCTGCCATCTTTCATTTACAGCCATCCGATTTGCATCCAACGTGTCTGAGACAAACTATGGCAATTTTACAAATAACCCCCTGCCACTCCAGTTCAGTGTTTAGCCCATCTCTACCCCACCTCATCTAGTGCCATTTCAGGAAAGAAAGAAGGATGTGGACAGATCGGTGCCGTCGTTCGTTCGCCCCCAGGCTCCATTGCCGACCACTAGCACAAACCCTTCCTCGCCGTCTCCACCACCCCCTTCCCTGTCTCCCTGACTTCGACCTGGGTAAGTATGCTGCCGATTAGGACTGGACACGAGCCAAGCCGAATTCAGACAGCCATGTTAGCTCGCTCGGAAGCAGCCAGCTCGGCTCGGCTGGTGATGCCAACAAGCTGCATGTGGGTGGCTCGGCTCGTTCTGCACTGGCCCTGGTTAGCCTGAGCGGCTCGTGAGTGGATGGACAAGGGAGGTGCATGCTGTGGATGTGCTGTGAGTGATGGTGGTCACCGCCGGCCACCAGGGCATGCCAGAGCAAGTGGCGGTGCGGCGTTGAGGCGGAGGGCACGCACCTGCTGACGTTGGTGAGGACGCAACACAAGCAGAGAAGAACATGGGTGGGCAACACGTGAGCATCTGCGTGCGTGTGTGCGCTCGGCGACGAAAGCATGCCTGTGTGTGTGCGGCGGGGACGGATTATGGATGCGTTGGGAAGAAGAAGAGAATGTAAGAGGGAGGGAGGTGCGAGCAACAGCTGTGTGCGGCGGCGGGGGGATGGATGCATCGCGTAGGTCAGTGGGTACATGCTGCTCGTCTAGGTCACCAAATAAGGATAGCTTCGTATTGGGCTTGGGCTGCTCTTGTAGCCTATACATTTCGCTTCTGATTTAAAAAAAAAACTGGGCTGGAAACGAGCCACAGCCCCAACATTTCACCACCGGAGTCGTTCGAGCCCCAACGTTTCACTGCCTCCCATGTATTCTTGCTTCAGCAGCCCCAACTGCGACCACAACGTCTGTGTCCTCCCCTGTCTCCTCCAACACCAACCCCCACAAGTACGTTGGTGGCTACGCCCTGCTCATCCTCGGCGGCGCAGCCACCACCTACTATTATTTCCTCCTTCCCAGCAACGCAATCCATGTTGATCACACTCTCATATATGGAACAGAGTGTGGGGAGGTGAGATGCACTGCCCTTCGCCTTCTGATCTGACAAGGACCAATGTATGGGTATTGATGAAGAAGAAAATCTTCTTCTGCAGTTGCAGATATGTAATGGTAACATATGGAAGAAATGCCTATTCTGTAGTTGCTCGGCCCGACTCAGCTCGGCACGACAAGGATCTAATTATAGGTTCGTCCTATTTTTTTACTTGATTGTTGCATAAGAAATGCCAGAAGGAAGATGGGACATGGACTTGGCTCTTGAGCTCAAATAATATCAATAAAATTTAAAGAAATCTTTTGAAAACAAACATGTAGAACTATTTGTGCAACATTTCATGAAAAAATAACATTAATGTTGGACTAGAAAACTAAACAAAACGTTAAAACTATTTTTAAAGCTTTTTTTTGGCAAAGCACCACAAGTGTTTTTTCTTCATGAAGTTTTGCATGCAGCTTGAACACTGGAACGTGTTTGTTTGCAAGAATAGGTTTGTTATGTTTGCTATTCTGTCTGCATTATTCTTCACCCGGATGCTTGTGAGCTCAAAAGCAGAATGAATATATCCAAAGACCACCACATAAGTTGTGAAATAAACTACTCTAGATCAATGCATTTTGGTTAGCCGTGCAATGCATGGGCATCTTACTAGTGTTTTACTAGTTTTCTATCGTACACACACACACACACACACACACACACACACACACACACACACACACACGCATGTGCACACACACATACACACACACATTTTGATGCTTTTCACAATTATACTTATATATATAGAAACAATTTGGTTTTTTGTGGGGAATATAGAAACAATTTGTTACTACCTTTAGAAAATGTTCATCATTTATTTAAAAAGTTCATCGTTTGTTACTTGTTTATCCTGTATTGTTTTTTTCAGAATGACTAAAAATGTTCATCGTCTATTTTCAAATATTAAACATATATTAGACATGTTATCATGTATGAAAATATATGTTATGTATTAAAAACATAAATATTGAACTAAAAGAATATTCTTATCATGTATTAAAAACATTTAAACACACATTAAAGAATGTTTATTGTGGTGTCCATCTTTCTACTCTTCTGTTTCACTATGCGCCAGTAGGCCGGCCCAATTAGTCTAGACGCTACAGAGAGCGTTTGGTCTCGCTGGATGCGAGATATAGCGCTCGCATATTTTTGTTGGCATTTTGGAACTTGTTTTACTGGTTTTCTATCGTACCTGGAGAATGGATCTTCGTATTCTACCTTTTTTTCACGCATGCACACACATGCAGGCACACACGCACGCGCACGCGCGCACACACACACACATTTTGATGCTTTTCACAATTATACTTATATATAGAAACAATTTGTTACTACCTTTAGAAAATGTTCATCATTTATTTAAAAAGTTCATCGCTTGTTACTTGTTTATCCTGTATTGATTTTTTCATAATGACTAAAAATGTTCATCGTCTATTTTAAAATATTAAACATATAGTATTAGACATGTTATCATGTATGAAAATATAGATTATGTATTAAAAACATAAATATTGAACTAAAAGAATATTCTTAACATGTATTAAAAACATTTAAACACACATTAAAGAATGTTTATTGTGATGTCCATCTTTAATCGAAAATTAATTATCGTGTATGAAAAGTGTTCATGGTCTATGTCTAAAACATTTGTAATGCATTTAAAAAATACTCATGTGCATTAAAAAATACTAATATTATTTAAACAATAAAAGTAAAAATAAAAACTATAACACAAGGGAAATACAAATAAAATAAAGAAACCAAAAAACCTACAATACGCGAAAATGAAAAAAGAATAGAAAAGAATAATAATAAAAAGAAACAGAAAAAAATAAAACTAGCAAAAAGGAACAATGAAAAACCAACATACATCGAGTCCATGTTGGGAATTCGCCAGGTTGCACGGAGAAAACATTAGATTGGGCTGGCCCTTATCTGGGCACCATTTAGGCAAGCACTCGTATATCGTAATAGATGAGATATAGATTTTGTGCATCCAGACGTGCTCCAGTTCTACCAAAAAAGTCTAATCCTCCTCCTGCAGCGTTTTTTTTCATTGCAAGTCGAGTCAATGAAATGAGACTTATGAGGATGAATAAAAGGGCTATGGGCAACTCCAACGCGGTTCATCAAAACAGATATCATCACTTATCCACGGATATGTTCGAACGTGTCCGCATACACCCGAGTGGGCGCGGGTCATCGAACCATATTCACCTAATGTCTGCCCTTTGTCCAGTGGACAAAGGAGAGAGAATAGTAGGAGAGAAAAAGTGGGTTTGTGGTGGGGTCTAAGGTTGAGTTGACATCTGCGGAGTACCCACAGACCTCCCCAACATTTGGTTCCTGTTTGTGGAATTTCAGACATTTGTGCATGTCTGTGGACATTTGATGACTCTTGTTGGATAGCAAAAAGTGTCTAGACCATTCGTTCCGACATTTAAGAACGATCTGATGACCCACGTTGGAGTCTCCCTATTACATAGTGCCAGACCCACAAAAAATTTGGAACCCGGAGATTTATTGTATAAATCTAAAAATTTCTAAAAAAAATTAGTTTTTTTCTTCAAAATAAAACATCGTTCTTGTGTTAATATAAATTTGTTGTTGTATGCTGAAGTGTTCTGGGAGAGTTAGTCGCGGTGTGAGGGCTATGAGCATGAGACATCATGTAATGTCTATACTTGCTTTTGCCCTCTTTGTTATCATGCTATTTAATCGATGTTAGTTATATTAGTGACCTTATGTCTAGAAGTTGTTTAATACCTTGAGCATCGTTTAGCTTAATTATTCTTTAAATTCTTATTTCTACATTACTTGTTCTTACTTTAGCTATACCTTTCCGCCGTCTTTCTTCATAAAGGATAGCATGGCTAACTTAAGTAGCATTATTTTAAAATATAAAGTGCCAACATCCAAACTGAATTTTTTTGGGTACTTATATGACTAGTGACCATGAAAACTCAAAGTAATAGGGAAAACCTAATCTTAGCTACGCAAGTTCAATAAAAAATAGTTGCAAATGATTCCTAGAAAGGTATTATGATGATATGTGTGACTGCATCATCAAGATACTTTTCTGGCGTTGTTGCAGAGAATCTTGGCGCTTAGATGTTTCCTTTGTACTCAAATGAATGATACCACACATATCAACCCACTCTTGCACGAACTAGTCACCACCACGTTCGGTGATGAAAACCCCGCCAATGACGAAACTACCGACCATAGAAAACCATAAAATGAACAATCAACACACCTTAGGGGGATAGGAGCCAGTAGATGGTAGAAACCATGGCGGAAAGCCACCCAAAATAAAAGCCACATCATACATCAGAAAAGTTGGCTGTGACAACACCGGAATCGAAAACAATAACGTGCATCATAAATCCTAGCTACGACAACCACATGGAATGGAAAACCATGACGCAACAAACCCCCAACGATCGGGATGCTTCCCGCAACAAAAAACAAGGAGATGAGCAAACTGCACAACATGATGAACAATAAACACCAATGAATGACGATGCCCACGGCCCTGATACAAAAATGCGCGAAAGCGGTGTCACTCAGTGAGTTGACACAACTCGGTGATGCCAACAAAATCATATGCTACCCTTATTGTCTTCGCTCATGTGACACTTACCCCCGAGAGAGAGACGCATCACGTACGCTCATCATAAATAAAAATCATAAAATGATTGGCAGTATCATATATGTGAACGCTTGGCATCCGAGAGAGGTAGAGAGCCGCGAGGGCATGCCAAAACATATAAAGGGGAACCGGATGGAGACCCATACGTCACACATGGTCAACTTCTATTTTATTTCGATCATTTATATTCCATATGTGATTGCCATGTCGTCTTCTTCAGGGCATCTCCAAAGAAGGCCCGCAAATCATCGGTATATGTCCGATCGAACACTTTTATTCACTTTTGCAATCCAATGGGGACCCTTACCGGTCCGCGAAGTGGTCTGGATATCCATTTTTTCGGCAAAAGCGAGACAAACGTGGGGGAGCTATATCGGAGTCCGGACATCCACCTAGCCGAGGGAGTATATTGGAGCTATATATTCATCGCTTGCCTAAATTTTTCTTCAATATCCAAGTCATATTTTGAAGCTTTCGGTCAACGTCTAACCATCTCTAAGTCACTCCATGCATAATTTACAAACCATTTTTTACTGGGATTCACTAAGTAGTGTGCAATTCTACTTGACTGGGATTTTCAAACAGATTATACAGCTGAAATTTAGCAAAGGCCAAATATACATTATACTTCATAAAATGGTTCCACGTTCCAACTTCAACTTGTAGAAGTGAGCATTTGTACGTTGGAGCTCCACAACAACTGCTTACTTCTACAAATTGTCTATCAAACGCCCTCGGGACACACTCAATGGGTCGGGCCATTTTGAAGCCGGGTTTTGCTCTTTTTTCTTTTGGTGTTCTTTCGATTGATTTTTGGAGTCTTCCCTTTTTCTCAGTTTCTGGTTTGCTTTCGGTTTTCTTATTTTCAATTGTTTCCCTTTTGTTTCATCATTTCCCCCTTTTTCACGAATTTCAAGAAGTGTTCACAAAATTTGAGAAAAAAATCATTAAATATAAAACACACTGACAAAATTTGAAAATGCTCATAAAATTTTACTAAATATTCAGGAATTTTAAAATTATGCATTTTTATAAAATCATTTATAATTATGTTTGCATATTTTTATAACATCATTGATTTTCTATTTTCACTATTTCCTTATTATTATAAAATATCCATGGATTTTTAATAGGTGTTCATGGTTCGGAATACATTTTCTAGCTTCAAAATTTTAAACAATATTTTCTTGAGGAAATATAAAAAAATACTATTATTTTGAACAAAGACATCCAAAGGACATCTTAGATCTTATTAATATCATGGAAAACAAAATTCAGTACAATGGCGCCACCTACTTTGTGGTCAGCCACAGGGACCGGTAAGTTGCCGCCTACCCGGGGCTCAGCTATAGGAGCGCCCTGTTCTACATGCGCGGCATGGGCAGGGGAGCCATGCTCCATCTCATCTGTGTAGTACAGACGACAGTCCCCTTTTTAATTTGTCTGCGCTGGCTATGTGACAACCCCCTGCTGCAATAAGGGGAGGACTAGAGCCACTATAAAAGGGGACGATGACGGAGCGGATCCTCTAACTTAGGGAAGAGAAGTCATGATGCTACAGTGCTCGTCTAGTGTAAAATGAAGAAGGAATGTTAGGGACTATTAGCAGGTTATTTACTTTTGGTAATTACTATAGATATAAAAAATCCAAAATTAATTTTATCTTACCATCGATTTGTTTGTATGTAATTACTACGAATGTATGGACTAGATCTGTAATTAAAAAATTAATTTACTTTATTTTAACCTTAATTGTATGGATTAACAGAAGAAAAGTTAGGGAACTGTAGCTTTTCTAACATCCCTTGTGTATGTTAGAGGATCCAGTTCCGACGATGACTACCTAGAAGGGGATCAACCCATTTAGCAATCAAAATCTCACCTTGTAATGGTGTATTGTGCATCTTCACATCGCAATACCAAACATAGCAGGAGTAGAGTGTTACACCTTCTCAGTGGCCTGAACCTGGGTACTCCAGCGTCCCGTGTGTTGCGTTGCACTCTTGCTGGTCGCGAGCACACGGAGAGACATAGCGTGTTCAGTCCCCAGCTGAACTAGAAAGAGGTGTCTCCACACCTCAATGTCAGGTTCCTAGACACCAACACTGTTTTTTTATCTCATGACATTACGATGGTAGGAAGGTTATAGCCCATAGAGGGAACACTAAATAACTCTTTGGTTGATTTGAACACTTTTTTTCCTACATCATCTCCAAGCTTGTATGCTAGATGCAATTTATGGATGTTTGGTTGCGTGTATGAGCCCTTGATCCAGGCCCACATACTTAAAATCAGCCCTAGGGAAAGCTCGATTCGAGCACTTTCATTAACTAGGGAAGTTTGAGCTCTGGTGTTCGAGGCTACGCTGATGCAGGCTAGAGATGGTGGGAAACCACACATGATGTAAATTGTTGTGCTTTTTGGAGTGAAATATTCCCTCTGTAAACTAATATAAGAGTGTTTAGATAACTAAAATAGTAATCTAAACGCTCTTATATTAGTTTACGGAGGGAGTACTATATAACAAATTATTTTAATAAAGATGGGTGTGTGTATTTGCGGGGCTATGGGAAGCTCCCTCATTTTCGTACAATAATCTTGTTCTATTGCAGAATACAAGCAAGATTGATTTCAGCGTAGACATCATTGTAGAGCATTTAAGCTCGAAGTCGCTTATCTTCTTTATATATATATATATATATATATATATATATATATATATATATATATATATATATACTACACATAATATCTCGTGCGTTGCTGCGGGAATTGGTTTCAGTTATTTCAATGAAATGTGATATGGGATATTAGTATTTGAATTGATAATATGTGATCCGAAACTAAAATAGAATAATGCAGTATATTTCATTATTGTATAGTTGTAGAATATTTATTAGTAGCATGTGTGATACACGTTTAGGTGGGTATTTTCCGTCCGTGGTGGCGTTTTAAGCGACATATTTGCATATTAAGAGAACTAGATATGTAGTGGAGATCAATTATTTAGGTATGTATGTAGGTTATGGTAATTAGCGTCAAATGTATCAAAATAGCAGGTAAAACTATAATTCGCTCTTAGTTTAATTATATATTATGTGATGTTTAAGTAATACTTTGATGAATTTAAATTACTTTGTTATGTTAGAATGAATTTTAACCAATGTGCGATGAGTGCTAAACTCCGCGAACAAACCATGTGGTAGGCGCTGGGAGCTCCTGGGAATTTTTGCCGAGTGCCTGGCGGCAAAGGGTCACATGTGGCAAGCCCTTAGGGGGTGAAAGCCGTCCAGGTAGCCCCTTTCCCGAAGGGCGTTTGCTGAGTGTCCTCAAGGGGGTACTCATCAAAGGTTGACACATGGCGCCCTTCCGTCCGTCGCACTTTGCCGAGCACCATGCGGAAGGAACTCGACAAACATTTTCCGAGTAGCATCATATCACATTTGGCAAACAACACGGACACGTGGCACCCTCCGGTAAACCTGGCTTTGCCAAGTATGTCGCCGGTCGCCGGAGACACTCGGGCAAACCTTACTGCCACAGAGCTGGACAAGGTCGCCGGGCAGCGCAATCAGCCTACTGACAACCCCTCTGTGGTACGCCTTTCCTTCCCTAAAAATAGGCTCTTTGATGTGGCCGTCCAGGATCGTGCAACCCATTCATATGTTACGCCTCCAAGAACCATACATATATGACTGTGACCCGGCCCAACAGGCTCTTACCGGAAGGCGACGATGGCGCTGCGGAACCAGCCAAGGCGACGGCGGTCGACTAGCAGGAGGTCACCTGGCCTGGACTCGAAGGTGGGGAGCATGGCTGGACCGTCGCATGCGATGGCGAGGCTGGTGGAGCGTATGGGGAAGTGGACGCTGAGCATGCCGGCGCCAATGGTCCTCACCAGCGACCAGAGGCTGCTGGATGATCGTGCTCGGGCCATCAAACAAGGCAGCAAAGCAAGAGAGTGGGAGTGAGCAGCAGCGAGAGAGCTGAGCAGATCGATGGAGTGAGGAGCGGAACCGCAATAGAAACACAAGAAGGCGCTATAGTCGAAACTCAGAAGGACAGGGGCAGTTACAGTTTTGGTTAGCAAATGGAAGATGTGTGCATACTTTTTTGACTGCTCGGCGGCAGGCCCTACTGCCATTCTGCGGCGAGGCTGGCTGGTGAGAATATCTCGATCCAGAGCTAGGACGAAGTACAGATAGCAGTTGGCACATGCAAATGACTCAAGAGACGACCGAGGCTGAGAACAACATCCATGCAGAAGGATTCCATTCTGTTTGGATTTGGAAATCAATCAACCGAACCTCGGCCTGTGCGGCAAAGCAATTCTACCACGAATAGAGAGGGAGGGGGGATTTGGTCCAACCACATCCCCGAATCCTATTCAGCGCCTTCTGCACTAGTTAACTTGTACTATTTCGTTAACTAGCGCCTGAAGGGGTTTCGAAATGGCCTGACAAATCTAAGGTTGCTGTGGGAGGAGCTGGTCCTGTTTTTTTAGGTTTTTCTTGACCGGTTTATTTGCGTTTTTTCATCCATTTTCTATTTCTATTTTGTTTCTTTTTTTCAAATGTGTGAAACAATCGTGACACTCTTTTCAAAATTTTGAACTTTTTTTTTCATTTTTCGTGATTTTTCCCAAATCTATGAACTTATTTTCAAAACCTATAAACTTTTTCCAAATTTGTGATTTTTTTCTCAAAACATATAAACTTTTGTTCAAATTTCATGAATTGGTGAACTTTTTTCGCAAATCTTTGAATATTTTCCAAATTTTATGAACCTTTTCCAATCTTCATGATTTGTTTTTCAAAATCTATGAACCTATTTGAAATTATGAAAAACAAATTGACTTCATGAGCATTTGTTTTTTGTTTTGGTAGACTTATTGATTTTTTCAATGCATGAACTTTTTCCAAATTCACAAACTTTTGTCAAATTTCATGTTTTTATGCCAAACTCATGAATTTACTCAACTAGATGATTTTTTGAAATTTTGGTAAACCATTTTTGAGTTCACAATTTTTCAACAGAATTATAAAAACATGTTGGTCTTTCCTACGAGACCAATAGTCCAAAAAATGAAAAAAAAACGATTACTAGGCAGAGCGAGCGGCTCGCGCGAAATTGGGTTGTGGCTCGTTTGCATGCGTGCGAGCATCATCTTGCGAGCTGGAGCTTAAGGCGCTGAAGAGAAGGAGTCACCCTAGCGCGTGACCTAGCAGCATAGGGCCAATGGGCCTCAGTGTAGGGCTATTGGGTCGAATAGATACCAACACAATATGAACATAATAATTTGCAAACAGCTAAGGAAAATACTTTCAACTAATTCGCTAACTTCCGGGCTGCAATTGTCTCTTTTCTTATTGGTTGCAATTAGTCTTATCGTCAATGGCTGCAGAGAGAGTTCACTTAACTTTCATTTTACGTTTCAAATAGTTCACATAATTTTTGAATTGTTGTTGGTCAATTGGTCTCTTCAAATAGTTTATTTGACTTCCATTTTATATTCCATGTAGTTCTCTTAATTTTCGGGCTGCAGTTGGTCTGTGCATCAATTGGTGCAACGGGTCGTCTAGTATATATAGGTGGAGGGGGGACTTAGCCGACTTGGGGAAGGGGCTCCCCTTTCTTTGGTGCATCGGGGTCATCTAGTATATATAATGCCTCTTGTCTCGTTCGCGTTCTTCATCTCCGCAGGTACCTAGGATCATGAAGAGCGAGTCGTCAATGGAAGGGAGACGGTGAAGTGTTATTCTAAACACCAGTGACAGAAAGGTTTAGTATGGTAACAGGGATCCAATCTCTAGGGATTCAAGAGGTATAGTCATTAAACACCCAATGCTTTTGTCCGGTTATTGCTATCTTAATTACCGGGGAAACCCCGCGCGACAGATAGGGACTTCAGTTGGATAACTGACTCTTCATGCAGGACACGTGCTGGTCAAGATGTAATTTGGACACACCCCCACTTTGATACGTAGCAAGCACATCTTGATGAGTGATTTCCAGAACACAAAGGAAGATCATGATGATCCCTACACAAATATATGATTGTAAGCATATATAAGTCCTCATACCCATGCATACTTTTATTATAAGTGTTTTCAATGTGAGCTTGATTTCGATCCAGTCAAAAGCTGGAATTTAATTCTCTAGCAAAATATTGTTAGAAACCCTTGCTTAAAGGGCACCGTCTTCTCGTGGGTTCGATAACTCAGGGTCACCTCTAAGAAAAAGGCGAGAATCCTTTCTGCTTCTTTACCAAATCACTAAATGAACTAATCAAACATTTTTCTGCCGTCATTGCAGGGGAGGATTTGTGTGCCTAGTCTTTGTGTTTAGATTTTTTGTTTTAGTTTTTAGTTAACTTTTTATAATGTAATGCAGGAGATAGGGATTATGATGGGTACTTAGTATGTTGACTTTTGCGCAGACTCCCAGGCAACGGCGCAAAAATTCTTCTTGCTACCTCTTGAGCACTGTGTCGGGGGTTGGGTGCGACATATGCCAAAGGATGGCTTATCATGGTGGGGGCGAGTAGAACGTCGCCGGTGCCTGGAAACAGGATGAGGCATAGACATGCACGCCGGCGAATCTTACCCAGCTTCAGGGCTCTCCGGGGAGATAATACCCCTACTGCTGCTCTACGGGGTCTCCGCATGATCACTATGGCAAAGTGTTTACACGGTTGCTCCTTGAGCTGTTTTCTGGAGGTAGGAGAGGGCAAGGCCTACCCCCCAGGGGTACAATGGTAATCCGGCTGGGCGCGGGCCCAGCCGTTAGTGCCTCCGGCCTCCGTCTTCTCCGCCGACTGCTGGGGCCCGCCAACTGGCGGGCCCCACCGACTGGCTAGGTATGGAGCCGACAGGCTGCGTCCGCCGCGGGTGGGTCTTGCCGGCTGCTGATTACTGTAGCCGTGCTTCTGATGACGCGGGCTTGGTCATGGAGTCGTGGCAACAGCCCCGCCGCCTGGCGGGCGATCACTATTGCCACTCTCTGTCACATCTGGTTAATGGCGCGTGGGCCCCGGAGGAGGAGCCGGCCGACTCTCAGGGGCCGACTCTCGACGGGTCCGACTTGTGGTGCACTTGCCGTCTTCTGGGATCCCGCTGGCCGGTGGGACCCGCCGCCCAAAGGTCGTACAGACAAGCCATCGTGGGCGCAGGATTCGGTCCACTGGTGCTGATGTCAGGGCCAGCATGGCAATAGTGCCACGCCGCACGAAGATCTCCGCGAGTATGGCGTACTGTGACCATGCTTGCCTTTGGAAAGGGGTGGGAGCAGTCTTCACTATAGCCACTCCCCTGTCCTGTCCCTCTTGATGAGGACGTGGGGTTTTGCTGGAGTCGCGGGCCGACTCCCCAAGGTCGGCTTCTTGGGAAGTCGTCAGTCAGGAGTCGGTTTGTCCTGAAGCCATCCCTGGGACTCAGCCGCGAGTGGCTAGTCGGTGGCCTTGCCGCCGACTCCTCAGAAGGCAGCTCTTTGTCTTGGGGTCTTGAGGGGCGCAGCCTGCCCCGATGTCTTGAAAGGTTCTGGGACTCGGGTTAGCCTACCCGTGGCCCATTACTCCGACAGTAGTCCCCGAAGCTGATGAGGCGCCGCGGACGATCGGCCGAGGAGCCTCAGCAGTTTCTCTTTCCAGGTGCCCGAGACATGGATCTTGGTTGACTTCTGCCGGGCCGGCAAGAAGGAGTCGGACTCGCCCAACTCTGACTCGCACAATATTTCGAACATCGCGGCGGGATCCAAGTAGAGTGCTGGCTAAGCCTCCAGGCCGCCGCCCGTTCCGGGCCTGTCACGTGATAACACGCGACCGGGCCAGTCTGCCAGCCTACGCGCGTGACGGGACTGGCCCGTAGGCGGGGCCCGCCACTACCGCGCCTCGGCGCCCGAGCGGATCCGTTGTGGCCCAGGCGGACGGTTGGGATTCTCGTGGAGTTACTGCACACAGTAATTTTGTCGTGGAAACATGGGGGTCGTGGGGTCGTGGGCGCAGTAAATCCCACGACCGCCCCCTCGGCTTCGCAGCCCATGAGGCTATAAGTAGGGGGAGGAGGGGGGCGCGGTAGAGCACACGCACCCCTCCTTCCCACTACTCCTTGCTCTTCTCCTTCTTCTTATTCTTCGCTCCGCCGCGCGCCCAAGCTTTGCCGAACGCCGCGGCGATCAGCTCACGATGAGTTCTTCTTCTGCCGCCGCGCCTCCCTCGGTGCATTTCGGCACCTGGGACGGCTCAGAAGTTCACGACGACCACATCGAGTTCCTCCGCAAGACTCATCGACTCCCCGGCGAAGATTACGTGCGGGTGCGTCTTGCGCCGAGGGGGGAGATTTCCCCAGCGCCGGAGGAGGGCGAACGGGTCATCTTCCGCTCGCACTGCCTGCGCGGATTGGGGCTGCCGGCGAGCAGCTTCTTTCGCTCTTTTCTGGAGTTTTACGGCCTCTAGCCGCACCATCTCACGCCCAACACGGTGGTGTTGCTGTCCGCCTTCGTGGCCTTGTGTGAAGGCTTCCTCGGAGTCCTCCCACCCTCGAGCTCTGGGGGGAGTTCTTCTTCTCCAAGCTCGGCACCCAGGCTGCAGGCGTCCCGGCTTAATGCGGCGCTTTCATCGCCATGCGGAGGTTGGGGGCCGACAACCCCTTCCCCACCATCAAGCTGATAAAGTCGGTGAAGATGTGGCAGTGATCATACTTCTACATGAAGAGCGTCTTCGCGGGGGGCGATTGGGTCAACCTGCCGGCCTTCAAAGCTGGCCCGCCGGCTGGGAGACTGCCCAACTGGTCGTACCGGGCCAAGTCGCTGACGCCTGCGGGAGCAGGCCCGTCGCACGATTCCGAGTGCTGACGCAGTCGGAGGGCCTGACCGGTCCGGACCTGCTGGCCGCCTTCGTGGCGCGCCGAGTTCTCCCGCTCCAAGGCCGCCCCCACATGATATGCCAAATGAGCGGGCGCCGTGACCCGAGTCAGATGTGCACCAAGGATATGACTCACGAGGAGGTGGCCTATATGGTGAACTACCTCTCGGATAGCAAGCTGCTGGAGGACTGGCGGTTCGGCAAGGAGCCGTACTCCCGCGCCAACCCCCCATCTATAGTGAGTTGCCCTTTCTTTCTTTCTTCGAGTTGTCTTCTTTCTTGCCGAGTTTGTTTTGTGCGACCTGACCAGTCGGCTTTGGTCAGAATCCCCTCCTCCATCCACCAGCCGGCACCTCGGGGCCGGCCCGCAAGTTCCTTGCCGAATGGGTGGAGAGCGACATTGACAACCCCGATCTGGGGGCGGCGGCTTTGGAAGACGACGCCGAAGGAGGAGGCGGCCCACGGCTCGGGGCCAGTCTAGAGGACTGGCCTGACGATGATGAGGAGGTCGCCCCCCGCCCCCGGCCAGGAGCCAGTCATCCCGGCGCATGCTCTTCTGCCGCGCCGGGTGCTCCAGGCGGCGGGAAGAAGCGCAGGGCCGTGCCGACTTTGTTCGGTAGTCGGCCGAAGAAGCCCAAGAGTTCAGCTGCGGCGACCCGGCGGGACGAGGCGGCTGCGAAGGCCATCTGCTTCCGTAAGGAAGTGAAGAAGTCGCCACTGCTCTCCGCGTGAGTATTCCGTCTCAACACTTTATTCTTTCTTTGTGGTTTTGCCTGAGTCTTTTACTTTCTTCCCTTGCTTCAGGGCTCCTCTCACTCTTGAGAGGGTCGTCGCCGCCTCTGTCATGGGGTCAGCAGAGACGTCCACCACCACTCGGCGGATTGACCCCGCTGCTGACCTCCGGGAGGTGACGGAGCGGAACGCGCAGGAGAAGCGCAACAAGGAAGAGGCCACCCGCCTGGAGAAGGTGGAGGCCGATAAGGCGGAGGCCTCCGCCAAGGAGAAACTGGCGGAGGCCGAAGCTGTCGTTGCGACGAAGCGGCAGGCTGAGGAGGCCGCGCACCGCCAATCGGCGGTGTTCGTCACCCCGCTGAACCCTGCGTTGCCACCTCCGGAAGGTCATGGGGCAGACTGGGGAAGCCGGCCGCGAGAACCCCGTCATGGAGAAGGAAGGCGGCGACTCCTCCACACCGAACGTGATGGTTCCTCCGCCGCCTCCCCGCCGTCTGGGAGCGCGCAAGGCGAACAGCCAGCGGACCCTCTGGTGCCGCCGACTAAAGACGACGCCGTGGCGAGGCTACTCCTTCAAGTCGGCTCGCCAACGCGCCACCGTCTTGAGAAAGCGACCTCGGCGCCACGCCCCCTGGAGACCGGCACCTCCAGCTCGGCGATCTCGGATGCCGAAGCGACGAGCGCCGCGCCCATTGGGTGGGTGCGGGGAGGCGGCACAGGGCTGCTGAATCAGGCGCTTCTGGACGTCCAAACGAAGCTTCGAGCTGAGGGCGACACCATCCAGAACTGCACCAAGGCATACCTGGCATCGCGGGCAGCTGTCTGGGTATGTTTTCTCTTTGGTCCTTGTTTTCTTGTTCCTCTCTGTGGGGGCGTGCCAGCGCACCCACTGGGTGTAGTCCCCGAGTTTCGGGCCAGCTGCTGAGCAGGCGGCCCGGAACTCCAATTGGTGAGCTCCGGATACTAACTTTTGTCTGAAATATTTGTCGTAGGACTACCACAACCTTCGCATTACTGCCTTCCATCGTAACGTTGAAGAGTTGGGCAAGCGGACCGCCAACTTGTCGGAGAGCCGAAGTAAGTCATTTTTCTTCTTCGCGGGGGCGCGCTGGCGCACCCGCGGGCTGTAGTCCCCGAGATTCGGGCCGACTGCTGAGGAGTCGGGCTGGATCTCCCCGGCGACCTTCTTTACTGATGACTTAACGCCTTCTTTCTTCCTTCTCTTCAGAAGCCAACGTTGTTCTTCAACAACAGCTGAGCGAAGCCAACTCCGCATTGCGCTCCAAGGGGGAGGAGTGCAGCAAGCTCGCCACAGAGCGCGGTCTGCTGGCCACTCAATTGGCAGAACAGAGGGAGCTTCTTGCGAAGACGCAGAAGGAGGCGGAAACCGCCCTCCTGGCCGAGTTCGCGAGTGAGCGCTCCTCCTGGACTGACAAAGAGGCAATGTTGGCCTCCGGCTTCCATGAGATTGAAGACATTGTTGATGGTGAGTTTCTTTACTTTCTTTCTTCGAGCTGCCGATTATAAATCATGCCGACTCCCGGTTTTTAACTTGTTTCTGCATTTCTTCCGTCTTGGCAGACTTCTTCCCTGGGCACTCGCAGGCCGCCATCCAAGCCATCGAGGTTGACCGTGAAGGTCGGAGGGCGGAAGGTGCAGAGATCGCTGCCGACGCCCCCCGAACCCTTGATGAGCATATCATGAGCATCGAGGCTCGCCTTCGGCCGACTCACCGGATGCTGCGCCGGCTTCAACGTGTCGGCGCCCAGGCGATTGCCGCCCTGTGGCCGGACATGCAGACTCCGCGCACTCCCAGCCTGAATGCCGACTGGCTAGAGGTTGCAGTTGGTCGTCTTGAGGCCTGGAAGGGTTCCTCGGCCCGAGCTGGAGCGCGCCGGGCCTTGGAGTTCGTCAAGGCGTGGTATCCGGGGTTGGATCTAGACCGGCTGGCCACACTCTGGTCAGAGGCCCAGCCGGAGCTGGCAGCCGCAGAAGACGCCCTCGTCAAGCGTGCCGCAGCGATCGCCGAGTACACCGACACCAGCATCTTCATCCCCGAGCGGTCTGAAGACGGCGAGGAGGTACCGCCGGAGTGGTTTGGGATGAACCCAGACTACGGCGAGGACTCGGCGGAGGTGATCGGCTCCAGCGTCGAGGAGGAAGGCGAAGTGGAGGATAGAGGCGAGACGGAGGCACCAGAAGACGGGGCAGACGGCCAGCCTCAGCTCGACCGCGCCTCCAGCAACGAGCCGCATGCGACCGAGCCGACTGCCGCCAGAGGCAATCAAGCCGAGACTGCCCGGTCGGCCGCCCCAATGCCTGACGCTGCCGCCTCCTCCGACCCTCCGAATCCGTCTGCCGCTTCCTAAGCTGCCGCCTTATCTTTATTTTATCTGCTTGAGTAGTCTTTGATGAACTTGTTAATTTGCACAATTCCACCCCCAGGGTGTATTTTGAACTTCTGCTCGAAGATTCGGCCAAGGGCCTATGCTATGTAAATATTTATCTGAATTCTATCTTTCCTTGCTCATTGCTCTTTTGGCCTTTTCCTTTGCCGCTTTCCCTTAGTTGCATGTCTTGCCAGTCGGACAGCCGCTCTGCGGACTGCCGTTGGATCAAATGCTTGGCTACTTTGGGAAGGCAAGTACTTAGCCGTTTTAGAGTTTTTGAGCAAGTTGAATGGAAGGCGGCAAGCCGACTATTCAAGAGTCGGTTTGCGAAAAAAGGCTGGAAGCCGTCTTAAGCTATGTTTTATGCTTTGAGTCCTTAGCCATTTTTCATGCGAACACCCATTCTGCCTTACTCCTGCCCATCGTACAGTCGCTCTGCGAGTTGCGGCTTCTGACAGGAGATGGCTTAGGCACCACACACTACTTGTCCGGCTGCAAGAAGCATTTTATAGTGCAAGGCGGCAAGTCCCCGGGCCAACCTGTCGAGCCCGGTGCCAAGCGGCATAACAAAGAGTAATATACTCGTAGGCGTAATTTCTATCATATAGACAAAAGAGGGCAGTCCCCGAGCTCGTCTCGGGGGGCCCGAAGTCTTGGTACTTTTAATACAAAAGGTAGCATGGTACATACTGCATCAACTGTAAAATCTTCAGAGGAGATTTGCATTCCATGGCCGCTCCGTCTCTTTGCCGGAGTCGTCCCTGTTGCACGCTCGGGGCTTCTGAGCGTCAATCAGGTAGTAGGAGTCATTGTTGGGGAACGTAGCAATAATTAAAAAATTTCCTACGTGTCACCAAGATCAATCTATGGAGTCATCTAGCAACGAGGGAGGAGTGGATCTACATACCCTTGTAGATCGCGCGCGGAAGCGTTCAAGAGAACGGGGTTGATGGAGTCGTACTCGTCGTGATCCAAATCATCGATGATCCTAGCGCCGAACGGACGGCACCTCCGCGTTCAACACACGTACGGAGCAGCGACGTCTCCTCCTTCTTGATCCAGCAAGGGGGAAGGATAGGTTGATGGAGATCCAGCAACACGACGGCGTGGTGGTGGAAGTAGCGGGATTCCATCAGGGCTTCGCCAAGCACTGCGGGAGGAGGGAGGTGTGTCATGGGAGGGAGAGGGAGGCGCCAGGGCTTGGGTATGGTTGCCCTCCCTTCCCCCCACTATATATAGGGCCAAGGGAGAGGGGGAGGGCGCAGCCTTGCCCCTTCCTCCAAGGAAGGGTGTGGCCAAGGGGGGGGGGAGGAGTCCATCCTCCCCAAGGCACCTCGGAGGTGCCTTCCCCCTTTAGGACTCTTCCTTTCCCCTTTTCTCTTGGCGCATGGGCCTCTTGGGGCTGGTGCCCTTGGCCCATATAGGCCAAGGCGCACCCCCTACAGCCCATGTGGCCCCCGGGGCAGGTGGCCCCACCCGGTGGACCCACGGGACCCTTCCGGTGGTCCCGGCACAATACCGGTGACCCCGAAACTTGTCCCGATGGCCGAAATAGCACTTCCTATATATAATTCTTTACCTCCGGACCATTCCGGAACTCCTCGTGACGTCCGGGATCTCATCCGGGACTCCGAACAACTTTCGGGTTACCGCATACTAATATCTCTATAACCCTAGCGTCACCGAACCTTAAGTGTGTAGACCCTACGAGTTCGGGAGACATGCAGACATGACCGAGATGACTCTCTGGCCAATAACCAACAGCGGGATCTGGATACCCATGTTGGCTCCCACATGTTCCACGATGATCTCATCGGATGAACCACGATGTCAAGGACTTAATCAATCCCGTATACAATTCCCTTTGTCTAGCGGTACGATACTTGCCCGAGATTCGATCGTCGGTATCCCGATACCTTTTTCAATCTCGTTACCGGCAAGTCTCTTTACTCGTTTTGTAACACATCATCCTGTGATCAACTCCTTGATCACATTGTGCACATTATGATGATGTCCTACCGAGTGGGCCCAGAGATACCTCTCCGTTTACACGGAGTGACAAATCCCAGTCTCGATTCATGCCAACCCAACAGACACTTTCGGAGATACCTGTAGTGTACCTTTATAGCCACCCAGTTACGTTGTGACATTTGGCACACCCAAAGCACTCCTACGGTATCCGGGAGTTGCACAATCTCATGGTCTAAGGAAATGATACTTGACATTAGAAAAGCTTTAGCATACGAACTACATGATCTTGTGCTAGGCTTAGGATTGGGTCTTGTCCATCACATCATTCTCCTAATGATGTGATCCCGTTATCAATGACATCCACTGTCCATGGTCAGGAAACCGTAACCATCTATTGATCAACGAGCCAGTCAACTAGAGGCTTACTAGGGACATGGTGTTGTCTATGTATCCACACATGTATCTGAGTTTCCTATCATTACAATTCTAGCATGGATAATAAACGATTATCATGAACAAGGAAATATAATAATAACTAATTTATTATTGCCTCTAGGGCATATTTCCAACAGTCGTTGCCCAGTACTTTGCTGATGATGAAAGGGCCTTCCCAAGGCGCCGACAGCTTGTGCTGGCCGGCTGTTCGCTGGATTAGCCGGAGCACAAGGTCACCCTCTTGGAAAGATCTCGGCTTGACCTTCCTGTTGTAGTATCGGCACAGGCTCTGCTGGTAGATGCTGGACCGGCTGAGTGCCAACAGCCGGCCCTCTTCCAGCAGATCGACGCCATCTTGACGTGCTTCTTCTGCTTCCTCCTTGGTGTACATGGTGACTCGCGGGAAATCGAACTCTATGTCCGTTGGGATGACGGCTTCAGCACCGTAGACGAGGAAGAAAGGCGTGAAGCCGGTTGACTTGTTTGGAGTCGTGCGTAGGCTCCAGAGGATGGCTGGCAACTCATCGAGCCAGCAGCCAACCGAGCGCTCCAGAGGTTTGACCAGTCGGGGCTTGATGCCGGACAGGATGAGGCCGTTTGCTCGCTCCACCTGGCCGTTTGACTGTGGATGGGCGACGGACGCTAGGTCCAGTCGGATGCCCTGTGTTGCGCAAAAACGGGCCAAGGCGCCTTTGGCAAAATTTGTGCCGTTGTCGGTGATGATGCTGTGTGGTATGTCGTACCGAATTATGACATCGGAGATGAAAGTCACGATAGTCGGACCGTTCAGTTTCTTGATTGGCTTCGCTTCTATCCACTTGGTGAACTTGTCCACTTCGACAAGTAAGTGAGTTAAGCCACCTCATGCCGTCTTGAATGGTCCCACCATGTCTAGACCCCAAACTACGAAAGGCCAGGAAATGGGGATGGTCTTGAGTGCGGAAGCCGGCTGATGCGGCTTGGAGCGGAACTTCTGGCACCCTTTGCATTTTTGGACCAATTACTTAGCCTCTTCTAAGGCTGTTGGCCAAAAGAAGCCGTGTCGGAAAGCTTTGGCGACGAGTGCTCTTGAAGCCGCATGATGGCCGCACTCGCCTTGGTGGATGTCTTTGAGAATTGCTTGGCCTTGCTCTGGCTCTACCCAGCGCTGGTAGACACCAGTGATGCTGCGCCTGACCAGCTCTCTGTTGACTATGGTGTAGGCTGCCGCTCGACGTTGTACTTGCCGAACTAAGGTCTCATCAGTTGGCAGCTCTTTGCTCACCAGAAATTTGAGGATGGGCTGGGCCCATGAGGGTGTTGCTATTTCTTCGGCTGCCAGAACTGCGACTTGGACAAGGGCGGCTGGGCTGGGAGGCGGCGGGGTGGAGTCAACAACCGCTTGCTGGGTTAATGAAGTCCTCGGGCCGACTGGCGCGGCTCTTGGGCCGAGTTCTGGAGTCTTCGAGCCCGCCGCTGTAGTCCCCGGGCCGGGTTCTGCAGTCCCTAGGCCGGCCTCGACTGTGGCAGCTTTGGAACCATCTCCCGAAATCCCCATACCGTCTACCGGGGCTCTGGAATCGGATCCGACTTCTTCAGGAGGAGCCGGCATGAAGATGGAGTCTGATTCTGGTGAAGGCTTGACAGACGGCTTGAGGAGGCGTTGAAGGGTGATGCCGGACGGTATTGCTTGGCGGGTAGAGCCGATTCCTGCTAAGGTGTCTGCTTGGTCGTTGTCGTTTCTTGGCACATGAAGGAACTCGCACCCCTCGAAATACCCACTGAGTTGCTGCACGAGGAAACGGTAACTCGCCATGTTTGCATCCTTGGCGTCCCAGTCGCCAGACGACTGCTGGACCACTAAGTCCGAGTCGCCATAACACAGGATCCGACGAATGCCAAGTTCTTTACGGGGTACCTCCATCCTCTCAATGGCCTTGATCTTTACGGGGTTGCATTCTATGCCGCGTTCAGAGACTAGGAAGCCGAGGAGCTGGCCGGCTAGTACTCCGAAGACGCACTTCTCGGGGTTGAGCTTGATCTGGAATCGGCACAGGTTCTCAAAAGTCTCGTTGAGGTCTTCCAGCAGTGTTCCACACTTTTCCGTCTTCACCACCACATCGTCCACGTAGACGTGGGCGTTCCTGCTGAGTTGCTTGAGGAGGCACTTCTGCATGCAACGCTGAAAGGTGGCACCGACATTCCTCAAGCCGAACGTCATGGTGAGGTAGCAGAAGGCTCCAAACGGCGTGATGAAGGTGGTCTTCAGTCTGTCAGCCGGGTTCAGCTTGATCTGGTGATATCCTGAATATGCATCCAAAAAACTCAACAGCTCGCATCCGGCGGTGGAGTCTATCACCTGATCAATTCTTGGTAGAGCAAACGGGTCCTTGGGGCAGGCCTTGTTGAGGCTCGTGTAGTCAATACACATTCGCCACTGCTTGTTCTTCTTCAATACCAGGACCGGATTTGCTAGCCACTCTGGAAAGAATACTTCCATAATGAAGCCGGCTGCTAGGAGTCGGGCTATTTCTTCTCCGACAACTCTTCTCTTCTCTTCTGACAGGCGGCGCAGGGGCTGCCTGGCCGACTTTGCATCGGATCGGACATGTAGCTTGTGCTCAGCGAATTCCGCCGGTACACCTGGCATGTCTTTGGGGGACCATGCAAAGATGTCCCGATTCTCACGGAGGAAATCGACGAGCTCGCCTTCCTATTTGCTGTTGATGTTTGTGCCTACGACATCGTACCTCTCCGGGTGCTTCGGATCCAAGGGTATCTTCTTTGTCTCCTTGGCCGGCTTGAATGAACCCTCAGCCTCCGACTCCTTTGGGTTGGGCGATACCTCTGGCTGCTTGCCGGCCATCGCCACAACCCGTTCAAGGAGCCGCTTCTCGGCCGCGATTACCAGGGACTCGGCTAGCCGACTGCTCTCAGCCGCACAGGCAGACGACTTCCGATAGTCGCCGGCTACAGTCAGAATTCCCTTGGAACTGGGCATCTTCATTTTGAGGTAGGCGTAGTGGGGGACCGCCATGAACTTGGCCATGGCGGGTCGGCCAAGTAGTGCATGGTATGGGCTCTCGAGGTCCACCACCTCAAACCAAACTGACTCTCGGCGGAAGTGATCTTTGTCTCCAAAGAGGACGTCCATCAGGATCTTGCCGATTGGTGAGCAGGAAAGCCCAGGAACAATGCCGTGGAACACAGTCCGGCTGTTCTGAAGCTATCTTTGCTTGATTCCTAACTTCTCCATGGTGTCCTTGTACATGATATTGATGTTGCTGCCTCCGTCTATCAGAACTCGCGAGAAATGAGCAGCTCGTCTATCCGTGGCAAAGGTGGCATCCAGGACCAATGCATAAGAGCCCAGACTCGGCATCACCTCTGTGTGACCAGCCCTGCTCCAGCTGATAGGCTTTTCGGACCAGTGCATGAACTCTAGCGTCTCTGATGCTACTGCATTCACCTCTTGTCGCTATAGCCGCCTGCCGTGTCGATCATCAGCCATACTGGTAAATACCACATAGGCTCCGTGTTCTTCGGGGTATTCGTCTTGTACTGCACCGACTGGCCTGACAACCGGCTGCTGGGGCGGAGGCGGCGGCGGCTACCCAGCAGGCGGGGGAGGTAGGAGGCCATCTTCTTTGGCGATCCTGGTGAGCCAGTGGCACTTCCGGGTGGTGTGATTCGACGGCTTCGCGCCGTTATGGAACTTGCAAGGTCCATCCAGAGTCTGCTCGTAGGAGAAGGCCGGCAACCAGTTGGGCTTGCCGCCTTTCTGTCGCTTAGGCGGAGGCTGCCCATCCGGCTGCTGGGCTTCAACTGTCGCGACCTGCTGGCTGCTGGAAGCCGGCTGTGGGGCCTTGCGCTTGTGGTCGCTTTGCTATTGTCGCCGACTGGCGTCTCCCGCCGGAGTTCTTGGAGCCTGAGGGGCCACTTTGCCAGTCGCGCTAACTTGAATTTCCGCCTTCATGGAGGAGTCGGCCGTGGCGTACTTGCCTGCTATGATCAGCAGCTCGTCGAGGGTTTCTGGCTCGTCGTAGAGGAGCTTGTGCTTGAGGAGGGTGCCTTCTCTGCACCCGGCAGTGAAGTACTCGATAGCCTGCACCTCATGCACGCCCTCGCAGGAGTTCCGAAGCTCGGCCCAACGCGTGAGGTAGTCGCGAGTCGACTCGTTGGGACCTTGCATGCACAAGGAAAACTGTCGAGGCTTGGGAGGACGCTTGTACATGCTGGTGAAGTTGCGGACGAATGCTTCGGTGAAGTCAACCCAGCTGTTGATGCTGCGGGGCTTCAGGCTGTTCAGCCATGTCCGGGCCGTGCCCTGGAGCATGAGCGGAACGTATTTTACGGCGACACGCTTGTTGCCGTTTGCTATGCTGACAGCCGTGGAGTAGTCAACTAGCCAGTCTTCCGGCTTCATGGAGCCGGTGTACTTGGGCGTGTCTCTTGGGAGCATGAACCCTTTGGGAAAGGGCTCGTCTCGAATGCGGGGCCCGAAACAAGGCGGACCCAACTCATCTTCTTATTCCAACGCCAGGGATCGGTGAAGCCGGTCGATCTAGTGGCGGGCATCGTTTTCTCCGACTCCCTCTCGGCGTCCAAGGCGGTCGCTGAGAGTCGGATGGTCAACAGGCGGCAGGGAGACTCGCCTTTCCCTGCGAGGAGGAGGAGGCGGACAGTCGTCCCATCGTTCCACTGCTCTCGGGCGACCGTCTCGGTCGCGCTCTATGGTAATGTGAGTCCGACTGTGGCTGACAGCTGGATCCTTGTCTCTTCCTCCTCAGGCACCGCTAGTCGGCGTCCTAGACGTCGCGCCTTGATCTCGGCGAAGGTCGTCGTTTTGCCGCTGCGGCGCCTTTGTGCGGCAGCCGGCCTCGTTCTACGCGGCAGCCGCGTCGAGGAGCCGCTGGACTCGCTCCATCATCAGGCGGCGGCTCGAATGTTCTCCGCAGGCGTGGCATACATAGGGCGACTTGCCCCGAACAGGTTGGCGATGGCTACGCCGCGCTGCTGGACCGCGCCGAGGCGGCTGGGCCTAGCTGGGGCTGGCGAGCCGCCAAGAGCGTGATCCATCTCCCGCTGGTAGGCTTCTGACAAGCGTCTCATGCTAGCCAGCTTCTTCGCGCCTTCGACGAGCTAAAGGCGGCGCGCCTCCAACGTCTCCGCGTAAGCGTCTTCCGGAATGGGCGCAGTCAGGTCTTGTAGCTCCGCGCCAAGTGGGTCATGCGCTCCTCCGCCAGGAGGCTCGTCATGACTAATGACGAGCACCTCGGTGACGGTGCTTCCGTCGCTCTCCGCGTGAGGGAGAGGTTTGTCATAGACCACCACATTAGTGGGGAATGCGTCGAGCGACGTGGTGTCAGAGTCGACCAGCATCGGGTCTATGGAGCCTACAGACTCCAAGTCCACGGCAGGCTCGCCGGAGACGTGGAGTTGATCGAGGAGGCCCGCGAGGAGGCTCTCGGAGCCGCCCGCGCCTGCGTTGGATGCAGGTTCGTCGAAGATGCGAACCTCGCCGACAAGTTTGGCGAGGCAGCTGGCTGCGCAGGCGATCTCAACGCCGCGCCGCGCGTCAGTGCTGACTCCATCTGGCGTGCCTGGCTGGCTGCGCTCGCCAGGGAGGAAAAGGGTTCCCGTCCAGAGCAGGTCTCCGGACGGCGGTGCACCAGGCCCCACGGTGGGCGCCAAATGTCGGGGGTTGGGTGCGACATATGCCAAAGGATGGCTTATCATGGTGGGGATGAGTAGAACGTCGCCGGTGCCTGAAAACGGGATGAGGCGTAGACATGCACGCCGACGAATCTTACCCAGCTTCAGGGCTCTCCGGGGAGATAATACTCCTACTGCTGCTCTACGGGGTCTCCGCATGATCACTATGGCAAAGTGTTTACACGATTGCTCCTTGAGCTATTTTCTGGAGGTAGGAGAGGGCAAGGCTAGCTCTCTCCCTCCTATATGATCTGGTCCAGAGCTAATGGATTCCAAACCTTTGCATGGGTGCCCTGGGGGGTTTATATAGGCCTACCCCCAGGGGTAGAATGGTAATCCGGCTGGGTGCGGGCCCAGCCGTCAGTGCCTCCGGCCTCCGTCTTCTCCGCCGACTGCTGGGGCCCGCCGACTGGCTAGGTACGGAGCCGACAGGCCGCGTCCGCCGCGGGCGGGTCTTGCCGGCTGCTGATTGCTGTAGTCGTGCTTCTGATGACGCGGGCTTGGTCATGGAGTCGTGGCAACAGCCCCGCCGCCTGGCGGGCGATCACTATTGCCACTCTCCGTCACATCTGGTTAATGGCATGTGGGCCCCGGGGGAGGAGCCGGCCGACTCTCGGGGGCCGACTCCCGACGGGTCCGACTTGTGGTGCACTTGCCGTCTTCTGGGATCCCGCTGGCCGGTGGGACCCGCCGCCCAAAGGTCGTACAGACAAGCCGTCGTGGGCGCAGGATTCGGTCCACTGGTGCTGAAGTCAGGGCCAGCATGGCAACAGTGCCACGCCGCACGGAGATCTCTGCGAGTACGGCGTATTGTGACCATGCTTGCCTTTGGAAAGGGGTGGGAGCAGTCTTCACTGTAGCCACTCCCCTGTCCTGTCCATCTTGATGAGGACGTGGGGTTTTGCTGGAGTCGCGGGCCGACTCCCCAAGGCCGGCTTCTTGGGAAGTCGTCAGTCAAGAGTCGGTTTGTCCTGAAGTCGTCCCTGGGACTCGGCCGCGAGTGGCTAGTCGGTGGCCTTGCCGCCGACTCCTCAACAGGCGGCTCTTTGTCCTGGGGTTAGCCTACCCGTGGCCCATTACTCCGACACACTGCGTTGGATTTCCCCGAAGAGGAGAGGATGATGCAGCAAAGTAGCGTAAGTATTTCCCTCAGTTTTTGAGAATCAAGGTATCAATCCAGTAGGAGGCTACGCACGAATCCCTCGTACCTACACAAAAACAATAGCTCAACGCAACCAACACGCTTAGGGGTTGTCAATCCCTTCACAGTCACTTACGAAAGTGAGATCTGATAGAGATGATAAATAATATTTTTGGTATTTTTGGTATAGAGATGCAAAGTAAAAAGTAAAAGGAAAAGTAAAAGCAAAGCAATAACAAAGTGATGGAGATTAATATGATGAGAAAGAGACCCGGGGGGCATAGGTTTCACTAGTGGCTTCTCTCCAGAGCATAAGTATTCTACGATGGGTGAACAAATTACTGTTGAGCAATTGATAGAATTGAGCATAGTTATGAGAATATCTAGGTATGATCATGTATATAGGCATCACGTGCGAGACAAGTAGACCGACTCCTGCCTGCATCTACTACTATTACTCCACTCATGGACCGCTATCCAGCATGCATCTAGAGTATTAATTTAAAAACAGAGTAATGCCTTAAGCAAGATGACATGATGTAGAGGGATAGTTTCATACAATATGATAAAAACCCCATCTTGTTATCCTCGATGGCAACGATACAATACGTGCCTTGCTGCCCCTTCTGTCACTGGGAAAGGACACCGCAAGATTGAACCCAAAGCTAAGCACTTCTCCCATGGCAAGAACAACCAATCTAGTAGGCCAAACCAAACTGATAATTCGAAGAGACTTGCAAAGATAACCAATCATACATAAAAGAATTCAGAGAAGATTCAAATATTATTCATAGATAGACTTGATCATAAACCCACAATTCATCGATCTCAACAAACACACCGCAAAAAGAAGATTACATCGAATAGATCTCCACGAGAGAGGGGGAGAACATTGTATTGAGATCCAAAAAGAGAGAAGAAGCCATCTAGCTACTAACTATGGACTCGTAGGTCTGAAATAAACTACTCACACTTCATCGGAGGGGACTGGATGATGATGTAGAAGTCCTCCGTGATCGATGCCCCCTCCGGCGGGGCTCCAGAACAGGCCCCAAGATGGGATCTCGTCGATACAGAAAGTTGCCGCGGTGGAATTAGGTTTTTGGCTCAGTATCTGATTGTTCGGGGGTACGTGGATATATATAGGAGGAAGAAGTACATCGGTGGAGCAACAGGGGGGCACGAGGGTGGGGGCGCCTGGTAGGGTAGGGCGCGCCCCCTACCTCGTGGCCTCCTGTTACATGCCTTGACGTAGGGTCCAAGTCTCCTGAGTTGTATTCGGTGAGAAAATCACGTTCCCGAAGGTTTCATTCCGTTTGGACTCCATTTGATATTCCTTTTATTCAAAACCCTAAAACAGGCAAAAAAACAACAATTCTGGGCTGGGCCTCCGGTTAATAGGTTAGTCCCAAAAATAATATAAAAGTGGATAATAAATCCCAATAATGTCCAAAACAGTAGATAATATAGCATGGAGCTATCAAAAATTATAAATACGTTGGAGACGTATCAGAACCCAACGAGGAGCTAAAGGTAGAACAAATATTCCCTCAAGTTCTATCGACCACCGATACAACTCTACGCACGCTTGACATTCGCTTTACCTAGAACAAGTATGAAGCTAGAAGTACTTTGTAGGAGTTGTTTGATAGGTTTGCAAGATAATAAAGATTATGTAAATAAAAAGTAGTGGCTGTTTAGATAAAAGAAACAATAAAGTTAGTATAGCAAGTGTGGAAAAGTGGTGGTAGGAGTTGCGAAATTGCCCCTAAGCAATTGACTACTTTACTAGACCGATAGCAAGTATTATGTGGGAGAGGCCACTGCTAGCATATCATCCCTGACTTGGAATCCTATGCACTTATGATTGGAACTATTAGCAAGCATCCGCAACTATTAACGTTCATTAAGTTAAAACCCAACCATAGCATTAAGATATATTGGTCCCCCTTCAATCTCATATGCATCAATTTCTATGCTAGGTTGAAGATTCTGTCACTCTTGCCCTCCAATACATAGTCCTATCAACATACAACTAACCCTATGGTGTGATCCACGCGCGCGCTCATATGATGTGCACCAAAGGACAGCAACATAACCACAAGCAAATTAAATCAATCATAGCAATTCATCAACCACCGGTAGGACAACGAAAATCTACTCAGACATCATAGGATGGCAACACATCATTGGATAATAATATGAAGCATAAAGCACCATGTTCAAGTAGAGGGTACAGCGGGTTGCGGGAGAGTGGACCGCTATAGATAGAGGGGGGAAGGTGATGGAGATGTTGGTGAAGATGGCGGAGGTGTTGGTGTAGATCGCGGTGATGATGATGGACACGGCAGCGTTCCGGCGCCACCGGAAGAGAAGGGAAGAGGGGGCCCCTTCGTCTTCTTCTTCCTTGACCTCCTCCCTAGATTGGAGAAGGGTTTCCCCTCTGGTCCTTGGCCTCCATGGCATGGGAAGGGCGAGAGCCCCTCCGAGATTGGATCTGTCTCTCTCTGTTTCTGCGTTCTCAGATTCTGCCCTTTCACCATTTCTTATATTTCCGGAGATCCGTAACTCCGATTGGGCCAAAATTTTAATACAATCTCTATCCGGATATTAGCTTTCTTGCGGCAAAAGAAGGGCATCAACCGCCTTACGGGGTGTCCACGAGGGTCAGGGGCGCGCCCCCTGCCTCGTGGGCCCCTCGGGCACCGTCTCGCGTGGATTTTTCTTCCCAAAAATCATATATATTCCAAAAAAATCTCCGTCAGTTTTTATCCCATTTGGACTCCGTTTGATATGGATATTCCGCGAAACAAAAAACATGCAACAAACAGGAAGTGACACTAGGCACTGGATCAATATGTTAGTCCCAAAAATAGTATAAAAAGTTGTCAAAAGTATATGAAAGTTGTAGAATATTGGCATGGAACAATCAAAAAGTATAGATACGACGGAGACGTATCAGCATCCCCAAGCTTAATTCCTGCTCGTCCTCGAGTAGGTAAATGATAAAAAGGATAATTTTTGATGTGGCATGCTACCTAGCATAATCTTGATCACATATCTAATCATGGCATGAATATTAAGATATGAGTGATTCAAAGCAATAGTCTATCATTTGACATTAAGATAATAATACTTCAAGCATACTAATAAAGCAATCATGTATTTTAAAAATATCAAGGCCAAAGAAAGTTATCCCTACAAAATCATATGGTCTGGCTATGCTCCATATTCACCACACAAAATATTCAAATCATGCACAACCCCGATGACAAGCCAAGCAATTGTTTCATAATTTTGATGTTCTCAAACCTTTTCAACTTTCACGCAATACATGAGCGTGAGCCATGGACATAGCACTATAGGTGGAATAGAATAGTGTTTGTGGAGAAGACAAAAAGGAGAAGATAGTCTGACATCAACTAGGTGTATCAACGGGCTATGGAGATGCCCAACAATAGATATCAATGTGAGTGAGTAGGGATTGCCATGCAACGGATGCACTAGAGCTATAAGTGTATGGAAGCTCAAACGGAAACTAAGTGGGTGTGCATACAACTTGCTTGCTCATGAAGACCTCGGGCGTTTGAGGAAGCCCATCATCGGAATATACAAGCCAAGTTCTATAATGAAAACTCCCACTAGTACATGAAAGTGATAACTCAAGAGACTCTTGATACGTCTCCAACGTATCTATAATTTTTGATTGCTCCATGCTATATTATCTACTGTTTTGGACATTATTGGGCTTTATTATCCACTTTTATATTATTTTTGGGACTAACCTATTAATCGGAGGCCCAGCCTAAAATTGTTGTTTTTTGCCTGTTTTAGGGTTTCGAAGAAAAGGAATATCAAACAGAGTCCAAACGGAATGAAACCTTCGGGAACGTGATTTTCTCACCGAATACAACTCAGGAGACTTGGACCCTACGTCAAGACACGTAATAGGAGGCCACGAGGTAGGGGGCGCGCCTACCCCCCCAAGCGCGCCCTCCACCGTCGTGGGCCCCCTGTTGCTCCACCGACGTACTTCTTCCTCCTATATATACCCACATACCCCCAAACGATCAGATACGGAGCCAAAACCCTAATTCCACCGCCGTAGCTTTCTGTATCCACGAGATCCCATCTTGGGGCCTGTTCCGGAGCTCCGCCGGAGGGGGCATCGACCACGGATGGCTTCTTCATCAACACCATATCCCCTCCGATGAAGTGTGAGTAGTTTACCTCAGACCTACGGGTCGATAGTTAGTAGCTAGATGGCTTCTTCTCTCTTTTTGGATCTCAATACAATGTTCTCCCCCTCTCTTGTGGAGATCTATTCGATGTAATCTTCTTTTTGCGGTGTGTTTGTTGAGACCGATGAATTGTGGGTTTATGATCAAGTCTATCTATGAATAATATTTGAATCTTCTCTGAATTCTTTTATGTATGATTGGTTATCTTTGCAAGTCTCTTCAAATTATCAGTTTGTCTTGGCATACTAGATTGATATTTCTTGCAATGGGAGAAGTGCTTAGCTTTGGGTTCAATCTTGCGGTGTCCTTTCCCGGTGAGAGAAGGGGCAGCAAGGCACGTATTGTATCGTTGCCATCGAGGATAACAAGATGGGGTTTTTATCATATTGTATGAAACTATCCCTCTACATCATGTCATCTTGCTTAAGGTGTTACTCTGTTTTTAACTTAATACTCTAGATGCATGCTGGATAGCGGTCGATTAGTGGAGTAATAGTAGTAGATGCAGGCAGGAGTCGGTCTACTTGTCTCGGACGTGATGCCTATATACATGATCATACCTAGATATTCTCATAAGTATGCTCAATTCTGTCAATTGCTGAACAGTAATTTGTTCACCCGCCGTAGAATACTTATGCTCTCAAGAGAAGCCACTAGTGAAACCTGTGCCCCCCGGGTCTATCTTTATCATATCAATCTCCTACTACTTAGTTATTTACTTTGCCTTTATTTTACTTTGCATCTTTATCATAAAATACCAAAAATATTATCTTAGCATATCTATCAGATCTCACTCTCGTAAGTGGCCCTATAGGGATTGACAACCCCTATTTGCGTTGGTTGCGAGGATTTATTTGTTTTGTGCAGGTGCGAGGGACTCGCGCGTAGCCTCCTATTGGATTGATACATTGGTTCTCCAAAACTGAGGGAAATACTTACGCTACTTTGCTGCATCATCCCTTCCTCTTCGGGGAAAACCAACGCAGTGCTAAAAGAGGTAGCAACTCTCTATATGAAGAACATAGTGCTACTTTGAAGCACAAGTGTGGTAAAAGGATAGTAACATTGCCCCTTCTCTCTTTCTCTCTCATTTTTTGTTTTTTTTGTTTTTTTGGTGGGCTTCTTTGGCCTCTTTTTTTATTTGGGCTTCTTTGGCCTCTTTTATTTATTTTTAAAGTTTGGAGTCTCATCCCGACTTGTGGGGGAATCATAGTCTCCATCATCCTTTCCTCACCGGGGCAATGCTCTAATAATGATGATCCTCACACTTTTATTTACTTACAACTCAATATTACAACTTGATACTAGAACAAAGATATGACTCTATATGAATGCCTCCGGCAGTGTACCGGGATGTGCAATGATCTAGCATAGCAATGACATCAAAAAACGGACAAGCCATGAAAACATCATGCTAGCTATCTTACGATCATGCAAAGCAATATGACAATGAATGCCCAAGTCATGTATATGATGATGATGGAAGTTGTATGGCAATATATCTCCGAATGGCTATGGAAATGCCATAATAGGTAGGTATGGTGGCTGTTTTGAGGAAGGTATATGGTGGTTTTAAGGTACCGGCGAAAGTTGCACGATACTAGAGAGGCTAGCAATGGTGGAAGGGTGAGAGTGCGTATAATCCATGGACTCAACATTAGTCATAAAGAACTCACATACTTATTGCAAAAATCTATTAGTCATCGAAACAAAGTACTACGCGCATGCTCCTAGGGGGATAGATTGGTAGGAAAAGACCATCTCTCATCCCCGACCGCCACTCATAAGGAAGACAATCAATAAATAAATCATGCTTCGACTTCATCACATAACGGTTCACCATACGTGCATGCTACGGGAATCACAAACTTCAACACAAGTATTTCTACAATCCACAGCTACCCACTAGCATGACTCTAATATCACCATATTTAAATCTCAAAACTATTGCCAGGAATCAAACATATCATATTCAATGATCTACAAGTTTTATGTAGGATTTTATGACTAACCATGTGAATGACCAATTCATGTCATCTCTCTAAATAGATATAAGTGAAGCAAGAGAGTTTAATTCTTTCTATAAAAGATATGCCCACGCTCGAACAAATATAAGTGAAGCAGAAGAGCATTCTACAAATGGCGGTTTTCTATGTAAAGAGAAACAGGCAATCCAAACTTCAAATGATATAAGCGAAGCACATGAAGCATTCTATAAAGCCATACTCAAAAGATATAAGTGAAGTGCAATGAGCATTCTATAAATCAACCAAGGACTATCTCATACCAGCATGGTGCATAAAATAAAAATGAAAACTAAATGCAAAAGACGCTCCAAGATTGCACATATCGCATGAACGAAACGAATCTGAAAACATACCGATACTTGTTGAAGAAAGAGGGGATGCCTTCCAGGGCATCCCCAAGCTTAGACGCTTGAGTCTCCTTGAATGTTTACTTGGGGTGCCTTGGGCATCCCCAAGCTTGAGCTCTTGCCTCTCTTCCTTCTTCTCACATCGAGACCTTCTCGATCACCGAACACTTCATCCACACAAAACTTCGACAGAAAACTCGGTAAGATCCGTTAGTATAATAAAGAAAATCACTACTCTAAGTACTGTTGCAAATCAATTCATATTTTGTTTTTGCATTGTGTCTACTGTAATATAACTTTTTCATGGCTTAATCCACTGATATGAATCGATAGTTTCATCAAAACAAGCAAACTATGCATCAAAAACAGAATCTGTCTAAAACAGAACAGTCTGTAATAATCTGAACATTCACCATACTTATGATACTTGAAAAATTCTGCCAAAATTACGAAACATAAACAATTTGTATATAAAGACAGTGCAAAAAGAATCAGAACCATTTGACGTTCCAGCTAAAAATTTAAAATCACGCACTACAGCCAAAGTTTCTGTCCTGCACCGTATAGACCATCAAGCAAATGTAAACATCCTAAAGGAAAACCTTGGCAAATTATTTTTAAAATACAATGGAATTGTACAAGGGGATAATTATTTTTGTTGAAAAGTTTCTGTAATCAAGATTCACAAAGTTACCGTGAGCATGAACAAAGTTCAAGGAGCTCTCCCACTTCAACAATGCTTGTCTCTCTCACTTTCACTTTCCTTTTTGAAAATGTTTTAGGTCCCCCTCTTTATTTTTGTTGTTTTTAAACTATATAAAAGCACTCAACAGAAATAAATGACTCTCTAAAACTTCCGAGTTGTCACCCTGGCAGCGCTTTCTTTAAAGCCATTAAGCTAGGCATATAGTGCTCAAGTAGTGAATCCACCCGGATCCCAAGGTATATCAAAGCCAATTTTAATTAACAATGATTTATAATTTAGTAGTGAGCACAAACTAACATATATCATGCAACAACGAAGTCTAACTCTCTTCCTGTGCATCGGCATGTCATAAAAGAACAATTCATGCACACATAGTAAAGGCCAATGCATAGTATAAACAATTTCTTGCAATTTTGTCATGTGGGAAACATAGAGAGGTGGAGATATAGTTCCTCTCTCATAATAATTGCAAGTAGGAGAAGCAAGCACATGCATATTATATTCATCAAAATCATCATGTGCAATGGTATAAGTGTTGGGTTTCGTAGTAATTTCAAAAAATTTCCTACGCACACGCAAGATCATGTGATGCACAGCAACGAGGGGAGAGTATTGTCTACGTACCCAACGCAGACCGACTACGGAAGCGATGACACGACGTAGAGGAAGTAGTCGTACGTCTTCTCGATCCAACCGATCAAGCACCGAAACTACGGCACCTCCGAGTTCGAGCACACGTTCAGCTCGATGACGATCCCTGGACTCCGATCCAGCAAAGTGTCGGGGAAGAGTTTCGTCAGCACGACGGCGTGGTGACGATCTTGATGAACTACAGCAGCAGGGCTTCGCCTAAACTCCGCTACAGTATTATCGAGGAATATGGTGGCAGGGGGCACCGCACACGGCTAAGGAATAGATCACGTGGATCAACTTGTGTCAACTTGTGTGTTTAGAGGTGCCCCTGCCTCCGTATATAAAGGAGGAGAGGAGGGGAGGCTGGCCGGCCAAGGGGGGAGGCGCAGGAGAGTCCTACTCCCTCTGGGAGTAGGATTCCCCCTCCAATCCTAGTCCAACTAGGATTCCTCGGAGGGGAAAAGAGGAGGAGGGGGCCGGCCACCTCTCCTAGTCCTAATAGGACTAGGGGAAGGGGGGGCGCGCAGCCCATCTAGGGCAGCCCCTTCTCTTTTCCACTAAGGCCCACTATGGCCCAAATAGCTCCCGGGGGGTTCCGGTAACCCTCTCGGTATTCCGGTAAAATCCCGATTTCACCCGGAACACTTCCGATATCCAAATATAGGCTTCCAATATATCAATCTTTACGTCTCGACCATTTCGAGACTCCTCGTCATGTCCGTGATCACATCCGGGACTCCGAACAACCTTCGGTACATCAAAATGCATAAACTCATAATATAACTGTCATCGTAACCTTAAGCGTGCGGACCCTACGGGTTCGAGAACAATGTAGACATGACCGAGACACGTCTCCGGTCAATAACCAATAGCGGGACCTGGATGCCCATATTGGCTCCTACATATTCTACGAAGATCTTTATCGGTCAGACCGCATAACAACATACGTTGTTCCCTTTGTCATCGGTATGTTACTTGCCCGAGATTCGATCGTCGGTATCCAATACCTAGTTCAATCTCGTTACCGGCAAGTCTCTTTACTCGTTCCGTAATACATCATCTCACAACTAACATATTAGTTGTAATGCTTGCAAGGCTTTATGTGATGTGTATTACCGAGAGGGCCCAGAGATACCTCTCCGACAATCGGAGTGACAAATCCTAATCTCGAAATACGCCAACCCAACATCGACCATTGGAGACACCTGTAGTACTCCTTTATAATCACCCAGTGACGTTGTGACGTTTGGTAGTACCCAAAGTGTTCCTCCGGTAAACGGGAGTTGCATAATCTCATAGTCATAGGAACATGTATAAGTCATGAAGAAAGCAATAGCAACATACTAAACGATCGTGTGCTAAGCTAATGGAATGGGTCATGTCAATCAGATCATTCTACTAATGATGTGACCTCGTTAATCAAATAACAACTTATTGTTCATGGTTAGGAAACATAACCATCTTTGATTAACGAGCTAGTCAAGTAGAGGCATACTAGTGACACTTTGTTTGTCTATGTATTCACACATGTATTATGTTTCCGGTAAATACAATTCTAGCATGAATAATAAACATTTATCATGATTATAAGGAAATAAATAATAACTTTATTATTGCCTCTAGGGCATATTTCCTTCAGTCTCCCACTTGCACTAGAGTCAATAATCTGGATTACACTGTAATGATTCTAACACCCATGGAGCCTTGGTGCTGATCATGTTTTGCTCGTGGAAGAGGCTTAGTCAACGGGTCTGCAACATTCAGATCCGTATGTATCTTGCAAATCTCTATGTCTCCCACCTGGACTAGATCCCGGATGGAGTTGAAGCGTCTCTTGATGTGTTTGGTCCTTTTGTGAAATCTGGATTCCCTTGCCAAGGCAATTGCACCAGTATTGTCACAAAAGATTTTCATTGGACCCGATGCACTAGGTATGACACCTAGATCGGATATGAACTCCTTCATCCAGACTCCTTCATTTGCTGCTTCCGAAGCAGCTATGTATTCCGCTTCACATGTAGATCCCGCTACGACGCTTTGTTTAGAACTGCACCAACTGACAGCTCCACCGTTTAATGTAAACACGTATCCGGTTTGCGATTTAGAATCGTCCGGATCAGTGTCAAAGCTTGCATCAACGTAACCTTTTACGATGAGCTCTTTGTCACCTCCATATATGAGAAACATATCCTTAGTCCTTTTCAGGTATTTTAGGATGTTCTTGACCGCTGTCCAGTGATCCACTCCTGGATTACTTTGGTACCTTCCTGCTAAACTTATAGCAAGGCATACATCAGGTCTGGTACACAGCATTGCATACATGATAGATCCTATGGCTGATGCATAGGGAACATCTTTCATATTCTCTCTATCTTCTGCAGTGGTCGGGCATTGAGTCTTACTCAATTTCACACCTTGTAACACAGGCAAGATCCCTTTCTTCGCTTGATCCGTTTTGAACTTTTTCAAAATTTTGTCAAGGTATGTGCTTTGTGAAAGTCCAATTAAGCGTTTTGATCTATCTCTATAGATCTTAATGCCTAATATGTAAGCAGCTTCACTGAGGTCTTTCATTGAAAAACTTTTATTCAAGTATCCCTTTATGTTATCCAGAAATTCTATATCATTTCCAATCAGTAATATGTCATCCACATATAATATCAGAAATGCTACAGAGCTCCCACTCACTTTCTTGTAAATACAGGCTTCTCCGAAAGTCTGTATAAAACCAAATGCTTTGATCACACTATCAAAACGTTTATTCCAACTCCGAGAGGCTTGCACCAGTCCATAAATGGATCGCTGGAGCTTGCACACTTTGTTAGCTCCCTTTGGATCGACAAAACCTTCCGGTTGCATCATATACAACTCTTCTTCCAGAAATCCATTCAGGAATGCAGTTTTGACATCCATCTGCCAAATTTCATAATCATAAAATGTGGCAATCCCTAACATGATTCGGACGGACTTAAGCATCGCTACGGGTGAGATGGTCTCATTGTAGTCAATCCCTTGAACTTGCCGAAAACCTTTTGCGACAAGTCGAGCTTTGTAGACAGTAACATTACCATCAGCGTCAGTCTTCTTCTTAAAGATCCATTTATTCTCAATTGCTTGCCGATCATCGGGCAAGTCAACCAAAGTCCATACTTTGTTCTCATACATGGATCCCATCTCAGATTTCATGGCTTCAAGCCACTTTGCGGAATTTGGGCTCACTATCGCTTCTTCATAGTTCGTAGGTTCATCATGATCTAGTAGCATGACTTCCAGAACAGGATTACCGTACCACTCTGGCGCGGATCTTACTCTGGTTGATCTACGAGGTTCAGTAGTATCTTGATCTGAAGTTTCACGATCATTATCATTGGCTTCCTCACTAACTGGTGTAGGTGTCACTGAAACAGTTTTCTGTGATGACCTATTTTCCAGTAAGGAAGCAGGTACAGTTACCTCGTCAAGTTCTACTTTCCTCCCACTCACTTCTTTCGAGAGAAACTCCTTCTCTAGAAATGATCCATTCTTAGCAACGAATGTCTTGCCTTCGGATCTGTGATAGAAGGTGTACCCAACAGTTTCCTTTGGGTATCCTATGAAGACACATTTCTCCGATTTGGGTTCGAGCATATCAGGTTGAAGTTTTTTCACATAAGCATCGCAGCCCCAAACTTTAAGAAACGACAACTTTGGTTTCTTGCCAAACCACAGTTCATAAGGCGTCATCTCAACGGATTTTGATGGTGCCCTATTTAACGTGAATGCGGCCGTCTCTATAGCATAACGCCAAAACGATAGCGGTAAATCGGTAAGAGACATCATAGATCGCACCATATCTAGTAAAGTACGATTGCGACGTTCGGACACACCATTACGCTGTGGTGTTCCGGGTGGCGTGAGTTGCGAAACTATTCCACAGTTTTTCAAATGTACACCAAACTCGTAACTCAAATATTCTCCTCCACGATCAGATCGTAGAAACTTTATTTTCTTGTTACGATGATTTTCAACTTCACTCTGAAATTCTTTGAACTTTTCAAACGTTTCAGACTTATGTTTCATTAAGTAGACATACCCATATCTGCTTAAATCATCTGTGAAGGTGAGAAAATAACAATATCCGCCACGAGCCTCAATATTCATCGGACCGCACACATCGGTATGTATGATTTCCAACAAATCTGTTGCTCTCTCCATAGTACCGGAGAACGGTGTTTTGGTCATCTTGCCCATGAGGCACGGTTCGCAAGTACCAAGTGATTCATAATCAAGTGGTTCCAAAAGTCCATCAGTATGGAGTTTCTTCATGCGCTTTACACCGATATGACCTAAACGACAGTGCCACAAATAAGTTGCACTTTCATTATCAACTCTGCATCTTTTGGTTTCAACATTATGAATACGTGTATAACTACTATCGAGATCTAATAAGAATAGACCACTCTTTAAGGGTGCATGACCATAAAAGATATTACTCATATAAATAGAACAACCATTATTCTCTGATTTAAATGAATAACCGTCTCGCATTAAACAAGATCCAGATATAATGTTCATGCTCAACGCTGGCACCAAATAACAATTATTTAGGTCTAATATTAATCCCGAAGGTAGATGTAGAGGTAGTGTGCCGACCGCGATCACATCGACTTTGGAACCGTTTCCCACGCGCATCGTCACCTCGTCCTTTGCCAGTGCTCGCTTATTCCGTAGTCCCTGTTTCGAGTTGCAAATATTAGCAACAGAACCAGTATCAAATACCCAGGTGCTACTGCGAGCTCTAGTAAGGTACACATCAATAACATGTATATCACATATACCTTTGTTCACCTTGCCATCCTTCTTATCCGCCAAATACTTGGGGCAGTTCCGCTTCCAGTGACCAGTCTGCTTGCAGTAGAAGCACTCAGTTTCAGGCTTAGGTCCAGACTTGGGTTTCTTCTCTTGAGCAGCAACTTGCTTGCCGTTCTTCTTGAAGTTCCCCTTCTTCTTCCCTTTTCCCTTTTTCTTGAAACTAGTGGTTTTGTTAACCATCAACACTTGATGCTCCTTCTTGATTTCTACCTCCGCAGCTTTCAGCATTGCGAAGAGCTCGGGAATAGTCTTGTTCATCCCTTGCATATTATAGTTCATCACGAAACTCTTGTAGCTTGGTGGCAGTGATTGGAGAATTCTGTCGATGACGCAATCATCCGGAAGATTAACTCCCAATTGAATCAAGTGATTATTATACCCAGACATTTTGAGTATATGCTCACTGACAGAACTGTTCTCCTCCATCTTGCAGCTATAGAACTTATTGGAGACTTCATATCTCTCAATCCGGGCATTTGCTTGAAATATTAACTTCAACTCCTGGAACATCTCATATGCTCCATGACGTTCAAAACGTCGTTGAAGTCCCGATTCTAAGCCGTAAAGCATGGCACACTGAACTATTGAGTAGTCATCAGCTTTGCTCTGCCAGACGTTCATAACATCTGGTGTTGCTCCAGCAGCAGGCCTGGCACCCAGCGGTGCTTCCAGGACGTAATTCTTCTGAGCAGCAATGAGGATAATCCTCAAGTTACGGACCCAGTCCGTGTAATTGCTACCATCATCTTTCAACTTTGCTTTCTCAAGGAACGCATTAAAATTCAACGGAACAACAGCACGAGCCATCTATCTACAATCAACATAAACAAGCAAGATACTATCAGGTACTAAGTTCATGATAAATTTAAGTTCAATTAATCATATTACTTAAGAACTCCCACTTAGATAGACATCCCTCTAATCTTCTAAGTGATTACGTGATCCAAATCAACTAAACCATGACCGATCATCACGTGAGATGGAGTAGTTTTCAATGGTGAACATCGTTTATGTTGATCATATCTACTATATGATTCACGCTCGACCTTTCGGTCTCCGTGTTCCGAGGCCATATCTGCATATGCTAGGCTCGTCAAGTTTAACCTGAGTATTCTGCGTGTGCAAAAACTGGCTTGCACCCGTTGTAGATGGACGTAGAGCTTATCACACCCGATCATCACGTGGTGTCTGGGCACGACGAACTTTGGCAACGGTGCATACTCAGGGAGAACACTTCTTGATAATTTAGTGAGAGATCATCTTATAATGCTACCGTCAATCAAAGCAAGATAAGATGCATAAAAAGATAAACATCACATGCAATCAATATAAGTGATATGATATGGCCATCATCATCTTGTGCTTGTGATCTCCATCTCCGAAGCACCGTCATGATCACCATCGTCACCGGCGCGACACCTTGATCTCCATCGTAGCATCGTTGTCGTCTTGCCAATCTTATGCTTTCACGACTATCACTACCGTTTAGTAATAAAGTAAAGCATTACATCGCGATTGCATTGCATACAATAAAGCGACAACCATATGGCTCCTGCCAGTTGCCGATAACTTGGTTACAAAACATGATCATCTCATACAATAAAATTCAGCATCATGCCTTGACCATATCACATCACAACATGCCCTGCAAAAACAAGTTAGACGTCCTCTACTTTGTTGTTGCATGTTTTACGTGGCTGCTACGGGCTTAAGTAAGAACCAATCTCACCTACGCATCAAAACCACAACGATAGTTTGTCAAATAGACTCCGTTTTAACCTTCGCAAGGACCGGGCGTAGCCATACTTGGTTCAACTAAAGTTGGAGAGACAGTCGCCCGCAAGCCATCTCTGTGCAAAGCACGTCGAGGGAACCGGTCTCGCGTAAGCGTACGCGTAAGGTTGGTCCGGGTCGTCTCGTCCAACAATACCGCCGAACCAAAGTATGACATGCTGGTAGGCAGTATGACTTGTATCGTCCACAACTCACTTGTGTTCTACTCGTGCATATAACATCAACATCAATAACCTAGGCTCGGATGCCACTGTTGGGTTTCGTAGTAATTTCAAAAAAATTCCTACGCACACGCAAGATCATGTGATGCATAGCAACGAGGGGAGAGTATTGTCTACGTACCCAACGCAGACCGACTGCGGAAGCGATGACACGACGTAGAGGAAGTAGTCGTACGTCTTCTCGATCCAACCGATCAAGCACCGAAACTACGGCACCTCCGAGTTCGAGCACACGTTCAGCTCGATGACGATCCCCGGACTCCGATCCAGCAAAGTGTCGGGGAAGAGTTTCGTCAGCACGACGGCGTGGTGACGATCTTGATGAACTACAGCAGCAGGGCTTCGCCTAAACTCCGCTACAGTATTATCGAGGAATATGGTGGCAGGGGGCACCGCACACGGCTAAGGAATAGATCACGTGGATCAACTTGTGTCAACTTGTGTGTTTAGAGGTGCCCCTGCCTCCGTATATAAAGGAGGAGAGGAGGGGAGGCTGGCCGGCCAAGGGGGGAGGCGCAGGAGAGTCCTACTCCCTCTGGGAGTAGGATTCCCCCTCCAATCCTAGTCCAACTAGGATTCCTCGGAGGGGAAAAGAGGAGGAGGGGGCCGGCCACCTCTCCTAGTCCTAATAGGACTAGGGGAAGGGGGGGGCGCAGCCCATCTAGGGCAGCCCCTTCTCTTTTCCACTAAGGCCCACTATGGCCCAAATAGCTCCCGGGGGGTTCCGGTAACCCTCTCGGTATTCCGGTAAAATCCCGATTTCACCCGGAACACTTCCGATATCCAAATATAGGCTTCCAATATATCAATCTTTACGTCTCGACCATTTCGAGACTCCTCGTCATGTCCGTGATCACATCCGGGACTCCGAACAACCTTCGGTACATCAAAATGCATAAACTCATAATATAACTGTCATCGTAACCTTAAGCGTGCGGACCCTACGGGTTCGAGAACAATGTAGACATGACCGAGACACGTCTCCGGTCAATAACCAATAGCGGGACCTGGATGCCCATATTGGCTCCTACATATTCTACGAAGATCTTTATCGGTCAGACCGCATAACAACATACGTTGTTCCCTTTGTCATCGGTATGTTACTTGCCCGAGATTCGATCGTCGGTATCCAATACCTAGTTCAATCTCGTTACCGGCAAGTCTCTTTACTCGTTCCGTAATACATCATCTCACAACTAACATATTAGTTGTAATGCTTGCAAGGCTTATGTGATGTGTATTACCGAGAGGGCCCAGAGATACCTCTCCGACAATCGGAGTGACAAATCCTAATCTCGAAATACGCCAACCCAACATCGACCATTGGAGACACCTGTAGTACTCCTTTATAATCACCCAGTTACGTTGTGACGTTTGGTAGTACCCAAAGTGTTCCTCCGGTAAACGGGAGTTGCATAATCTCATAGTCATAGGAACATGTATAAGTCATGAAGAAAGCAATAGCAACATACTAAACGATCGGGTGCTAAGCTAATGGAATGGGTCATGTCAATCAGATCATTCTACTAATGATGTGACCTCGTTAATCAAATAACAACTCATTGTTCATGGTTAGGAAACATAACCATCTTTGATTAACGAGCTAGTCAAGTAGAGGCATACTAGTGACACTTTGTTTGTCTATGTATTCACACATGTATTATGTTTCCGGTAAATACAATTCTAGCATGAATAATAAACATTTATCATGATTATAAGGAAATAAATAATAACTTTATTATTGCCTCTAGGGCATATTTCCTTCAATAAGGGAACCCATCAATATAATCCTTAATAAGGGTAAACTTCTCCGATATAGTGTAGTTGGGAGAATTTAAAAAGATAATAGGACTATCATGTGTGGGTGCAATAGCAACAATTTCATGTTTAACATAAGGAACTATGGAAAGTTCATCTCCATAAGAATAATTCATATTGGCATCTTGGCCACAAGCATAGCAAGCATCATCAAAAAGGGATAATTCAAAAGAATCAACGGGATCATAGCAATTATCATAGCATTCATCCTTCGGTAAACACGAAGGGAAATTAAACAATGTATGAGTTGAAGAGTTACTCTCATTAGAAGGTGGGCATGGGTTATAAATCCGCTCTTCCTCCTTTTGTTCTTCGCTCTCCTCCTCATCTTTTTCATCCAATGAGCTCACAGTTTCATCAATTTCTTCTTCCATAGATTCCTACAAAATATTATTCTCTTCTTGGACAGCGGAGACTTTTTCAATAAGTGCATTAATTTTGTAATTGTATTCATAATTCTCATAACAATATTTGAGGATAGCTAAATTTTCAGGTTTATAAACAGCATCATCAAAATCTTCAAACTCTTTAAACATAGATTCAATTTCATAAGCACCCATAAAAGCAACAAATTCTTCTATTTGTTCCACATCATAGTAATCATATATACCATTAGCATAAGAAGCTAAGGTTTTATTATCATTAAATTCGCATGAAAAGGGAAGGTGTGGAGACTTCATCCTAGAGCAACAAGTATAATCATATCTCAAGCATAGTTGCCTAGCATACCAATATAACATATAAATTTGATCCCATAAAAGTTTCCCCTTTTGTGTCAAGCGATAATCCCTAAAGTATTCAAGTTGATCCAACGTTACTCCCATTACCAGATTGAATGGGGTTTTCTCAGGATTATCAAAGTAGTACATAATTTCTATCACATAACGACCATCGAGGGTTTTAGGAGGTTCCCCATCTCCATGAGTAGCAAGTACACCTAATTTTTTTGGTATTTTGTGTTCCATATCCATAACTAAAGATAAAGAACAACTAAGAATAGCAAATAAAAATTACTTAGTGATAAAGCAAACAAGCACACACGAGAATATTCACCCCATGCTATTGCTCCCCGACAACGGCGCCAGAAAAAGGTCTTGATAACCCACAAGTATAGGGGATCGCAACAGTTTTCGATAAGTAAGAGTGTCGAACCCAATGAGGAGCTAAAGGTAGAACAAATATTCCCTCAAGTTCTATCGACCACCGATACAACTCTACGCATGATTTACGTTCGCTTTACCTAGAACAAGTATGAAGCTAGAAGTACTTTGTAGGTGTTGTTGGATAGGTTTGCAAGATAATAAAGATTGCGTAAATAAAATGTGGGGGGCTGTTTAGGTAAAGAAGCAATAAAGTAAATATAGCGAATGTGGTAAAGTTGTGGTAGGAGTTGTGAAATTTCCCCTAAGCAATTGACTACTTTACTAGATCGATAGCAAGTATTATGTGGGAGAGGTCACTGCTAGCATGTCATCCCTGACTTGGAATTCTATGCACTTATGATTGGAACTATTAGCAAGCATTCGCAACTACTAACGTTCATTAAGGTAAAAGCCAACCATAGCATTAATATATATTGGTCCCCCTTCAATCCCGTATGCATCAATTCTATGCTAGGTTGAAGCTTCTGTCACTCTTGCCCTCCAATACATAGTCCTATCAACATACAACTAACCCTATGGTGTGATCCATGCGCGTGCTCATATGATGGGCACCAAAGGACAATAACATAACCACAAGCGAATTAAATCAATCATAGAAATTCATCAACCACCGATAGGACAACGAAAATCTACTCAGACATCATAGGATGGCAACACATCATTGGATAATAATATGAAGCATAAAGCACCATGTTCAAGTAGAGGGTACAACGGGTTGCGGGAGAGTGGACCGCTGTAGATAGAGGGGGGGGGGGAAGGTGATGGAGATGTTGGTGAAGATGGCGGAGGTGTTGGTGTAGATCACGGTGATGATGATGATGGCCACGGCAGCGTTTCGGCGCCACCGGAAGAGAAGGGGAGAGGGGGCCCCTTCGTCTTCTTCTACCTTGACCTCCTCCCTAGATGGGAGAAGTGTTTCCCCTCTGGTCCTTAGCCTCCATGGCATGGGAGGGGAGAGAGCCCCTCTGAGATTGGATCTGTCTCTCTCTGTTTCTGCATTCCCAGATTCTGCCCTTTCACCGTTTCTTATATTCCCAGAGATCCGTAACTCTGATTGGGCTGAAATTTTAACACGATCTCTATCCGGATATTAGCTTTCTTGCGGCGAAAGAAGGGCATCAATCGCTGAAAGGATCGATATAGTTGACTAGAGGGGGGGTGTCGGTGTCAAAACCGGCGGATCTCGGGTAGGGGGTCCCGAACTGTGCGTCTAGGCCGGATGGTAACAGGAGGCAGGGGACACGAAGTTTTACCCAGGTTCGGGCCCTCTTGATGGAGGTAAAACCCCACATCCTGCTTGATTAATATTGATGATATGGGTAGTACAAGAGTAGATCTACCACGAGATCGGAGAGGCTAAACCCTAGAAGCTAGCCTATGGTATGATTGTTGTTCTATATGTTGTCCTACGGACTAAAACCCTCCGGTTTATATAGACACCGGAGAGGGCTAGGGTTACACAAAGTCAGTTACAATAGTAGGAGATCTACATATCCGTATCGCCAAGCTTGCCTTCCACGCCATGGAAAGTCCCTTCCGGACACGGGACGAAGTCTTCAATCTTGTATCTTCATAGTCCAGGAGTTCGGCTGAAGGTATAGTCCGGCCATCCGGACACCCCCTAATCCAGGACTCCCTCAGTAGCCCCTGAACCAGGCTTCAATGACGACGAGTCCGGCGCGCAGATTGTCTTCGGCATTGCAAGGCGGGTTCCTCCTCCAAGTACTTCATAGAAGATTTTGAACAAAAAGATAGTGTCCGGCTCTGCAAAATAAGTTTCCACATATTGCCATAGAGAGAATAATATTTACACAAATCTAATCTACTGACGTATTCCGTAGTGTGACACACCACGGCCAAGCTGTTATCCGAATCGTTTTATTATCCCACCTCAGTGCATCATGCGAGGCAGTTTCCTTGGCACATCTTGTTAAAGCAGAGATCGTGTCCCCTTATTCCAGGATTCTCACCAATACGGGCGTGGGTAACCCAACCGCGCCATTGATTACGGCGCTTGGAGATAAGTGAGTTTTACCAGGCTGGTGGGGACACGTAGTTGCGTCCACCCATATAAGGGGATAAGGATCCACCTTTTCACCTACGCCTTCTTCCTCCTTTGCCTATCCATTCTTGCACACCCGAGCTCTGGCGCCCAAGTCTGCACTCCTCACCTCAACCTTCTCCAGCCATGTCCGGAGCGGGAGGCAAGTGGATGGTCTCCTCCGTCACGGAGGGACACATCAAAAAACTGAGGAAGGCCGGATACTTGTCTAACGACATCGCGCACCGGCTCCCCAAAGAGGGGCAGCTCCTCCCCACCCCAAGGCCCCATGAGAGGGTAGTGTTCCTTCCCCACTTCCTCCGTGGACTGGGCTTTCCTATCCACCCATTCATCCGGGGACTCATGTTCTACTACGGCCTGGATTTCCATGATCTGGCCCCGAACTTCATCCTCAACATCTCAGCGTTTATTGTCGTGTGCGAGGCTTTCCTCTGCATCCGCCTCCATTTCGGCCTATGGCTTAAGACTTTCGACGTCAAGCCGAAGGTGGTGTGCGGCAACCAGGCGGAGTGCGGAGGCGCCATGGTGGGCAATATGCCCAACGTCTTATGGCTCGAGGGCTCCTATGTGGAGACCCTGAAGGGGTGGCAATCGGGGTAGTTTTACATCACCGAGCCGCGCGACCCTGAGTGGGTCGCAGCCCCCGTGTTCCGGTCCGGACCCCCAACGCGGCTCACGTCCTGGAACGAGACGGGCCTGTCGTGGGGCAGCAAAGGAGAGGTGACTGGACTGCAAACATGCATCCAAACCCTGGTGGACAAGCAGCTCAAGCTTGTCAACGTAGTCCAGGTTATGCTCATCCGCCTGATCCTCCCGTGTCAACAACGGGCCTTCAATCTGTGGGAGTTCAACCCGGCGCAGCACCGAACTCTGAGCAGGCTCTTCGACATGACAGACGAAGATGCCTAGAAGGTGCTTTTCAAGGGCGCTGAGGCTCCCGCATCCGCTACCGAGGATCGCAGATTCAGCGTGCAGCGTCACGCTAGCGCGGTAAGTTGTTTGTACCTTTTACAGGGTATTAGTTTTTCATAGTTTAACTCTATGCGGGATCTAAGCTCCCTTACCTTTGACAGGTTTGGCAGGCGTAGTCCGGACAGATCGACTGTCCGGCTCCTTTGCCCGAAGACCCAGCCGATGCCCGCTTGGCGAAGCTGCTGGTTCCGGCACCCCATGTGGTGTCGCAGAAGAAGGCCATGAAGAAGGCCACGGGGACTCGAAAGAGTGCCCGGCGCCAGGAGGTGTCGGGTTCATCATCCGATGACTCCAAGGCGCATTCCTCCCATGAAGACAAGGAGGAGGAAGAAGAGACCTCTCCCCCCCCAGTGGGGGAAGGGAAGAAAAGGAAGGCCGCCCCAACTAGGGAGGCCGAAGGGTCCAAGAAGGGGAAAACCCTTCCCCCGGACTACTCCACCGACGCCGACGACGACGGAGAGGAGTGGCCGCTCAGGGCCAAGCCACTGGCTAAATCGTAAGTATTTGGATACTAGAGTAATTCATAGTATTCCTTTATTGCACAGCTTTCCCTTATGTCGAATATGTTTATGCAGCCCACCCAAAGACCGGCTCGACGCGTCGTCGAGCGGTTCACTGGACTCGTCGGATGTGAATTCGCTTCCGACGGTTTCCTCCCCCCGCCCTACGGACGACACCGAAGTGTTGTCCCAACAGGTTCCAAGCCGGGAGGAGGTGGTCTTGGAGGCGCCGCAAGGTGACCTCCCGGACTCCAGGAGTAAAGGGGATAAACCCCCCAGGGCTCCAAGTCTGGCCCTAGGCCGGACACTGCTCCGGAACCTTCAAAGGTTCCCGAGTCCGGTGGGCGACCTCCTTCCAAGAGGAGCAAGCCCACCGTGCCGGTGACCCCCGTCCAACCGGAGGCGCTGGACAATCTGTTGGAGGTGCTCAAAGGCGCCTCCATCGATGAGGAGCACCGCACCATTATGAGTGCGGTGGTCCAGAAGGTTCAGTCCGCCAAGAGCGGACTGACTGAAGCTTCTACTAGCCTTTTAACAAGCTTTGAGGTAAGTAAAGAATGTGTAAATAATATTACCGCATAGACAGTAGCCCCTGATGCTCTGTTTGGCGTTCGGAAGAAAAGCCGAATAGAGGATCAAAATGAAATTCGCAGGAGTCTAACAAAAAGGAGTCAATATGCTTATGCAGGCTTCTCTACTGGCGTCCACCGTACTGACTGCGGAAGTGGATACGCTAAAGCAGAACCTCGAGCAGTCCAAGCAAGAGCTCGGGCGTGCCAAGAAGTAGCTCGAGGAGAAGGAAGGTAAGAAATACCTTGTTTTAAATATATATAAAAAAGTGCAATTGCAAAAAATGACAGGATCATCGTGGCTATTGTAGGGGCCACGTCTGAGGTGGCGACCCTTAAGCAAGCGCTGGTCGAGGCCGAGAAGAGGGCGGCGATGAAGCGCATCGAGCGGGAGAAGTATGAGGCCGAGGTTGGCAAGGTGCGGCAAGATCTCCAGGCTCTCATGAAAAAACATGAGAGTTTGGAGCTTGACTCAAAGACGCGAGCGTCCGAGCTTGCGGTGGCTATTAAAGATGCCATGTCTGCCAAGGCCGAATCCCAGAAGACCCTCTAGGAGTTGGATGCGGTGAAAAAAATAGCAGCGGGTAAGGCAATCTTTATGCAAAGTAGACATGTAAACGTGAGTTACTTGTTACTTACCCGAATCCGGAGTTCTCCAGGAGCCTTCGCGGATCTTCCCTGTAGCATGTCCGATGTTGTCGCCTTCTATCGAGCCGAGGAGGGCAGCTCGACAGAGAAGATGTTCTGGTCTCAGTATGCTGAGGCCGGACACCCCGTGCCCCTGAGCGACCAGCTGAAGCAACTGGCCGAGCTCCACAAAGCGGCCGAACAGGCCATGAAGGGCCTCATAGTTCGGCTGTGGCCTAGAGAGGCTCTGCCTGGGAGCTATTTCAGGCTGGTGCGGTGGCTGGTGGGGGCCTGTCCAAGGCTCGAAGTCATTAAGCGCTCCGTCTGCATTGAAGGTGCCCGTAGGGCCCTTGCCCGTGCTAAGGTGCACTGGGGCAAGCTGGATGCTGAGAAGCTTGTGAAGGACGGGCCACCGCCGGGGAAAGAGCATCGCAAGCCCGAGAATTATTATAAGGATGTTCTGAAGGGTGCCTGCCTTATGGCAGATGAATGTTCCAGGGATGTAATTTTTGAGTAAAACTCGCTCGTTCTGTCCTATGCGCTGAAAACTTGTTCATATGCGCTAAGCAACGCTGTTGGAATTTAAAATATTACCTTCTGTGCGGCTGTTTATCAATTCTGAGAGATGGCGAGTCGTCGGCTTCTGCCCCCGTGCCGCTAGTGCTGGGGTGTTCGGGGATAAACCTGAGCGCTCTTTTTCCCATGTTTGGGTCCTTCGAGGGAGGCGCTCAGCACAACGAACAAGGCAATCGGACTATAATGCTTGAACACTCTCACTTCACCATAGAATTCTATAATTTTAAATTTTAGCGAAGCCCCTGGTATTCGGAAGACCGAGTCCGGGGCGCTATCCACGCCTTGGCCGGACAGAGCCGACTCCTCGCTCTAAGCGGCATAAGTCTTTAAGGACTTGAAAAACCTCTCGAACAGCGACCAGCTCTCGCTTCATCATGACAGTCAGTTTTAGCTTTCTCTACTGAGGTGCTCGACCCAGCTCAACTGGGGCACAATTGCAGTAGTTCTCCTAGTGCTACCTTAGCCGATATAGCGGAACGTAAGGCACCAAAACATAGGAGCCGGGCAAACCCAACTATTGACCCAAGACATGATTCGGAGCCGATGCATCTAATGCTATAAGTTCGGGGTGCCGCACTTGCTAAAGTGTTTGGACTTCTCACACCATATTGAGGGGTACTAAAGCCCCTGGCGTATTTTGGCCGTACCAAAGTGTACGGGTGCAACATGTCGTCAAGGAACATATATTTGTAAAAAAAAGAGTAATGCAAAAATAGACAGAAGCTATGCATTGTTTATAAAAAGGGCTGCGATCAAAGCAGAACGATACAAATAATGCGATAAGCGAAAGGTTGGACTATTTTAACTTGTCCGTTCCAGGGGCAGGCTGCGGAATGGTATGCGAAACAGGTATACTGCTTGTGATAGAGACCACCTGGGAGTTCCGTAATGCGGCACGGCTTGTCTGCTTCCCTAGTTCTTGCATCGTTTGTGCGGCAATTGAACTGCCGAACAGGCCTTCCGAAGAGTGGAGTCCTGAAAGTAAGAGAAAATTAAAAAATCGGCAGCCCCTGGTGTGGTTTAAGTCGTGTTTCGGGTGTGCCGTGATGGTGCCCCTCCCCCTGTACCCATGGTATTTCTAGAGCATAGTTATGTGCGCGAAGTACTGGTGTCGCATTTTTGCGAGGGCTGGGGTTGGGGCCGCATTGCTACGCCTGCTCGGAATGTGCCAGGCGGTCTTGTTGTAGGTTACTCCGGGCGCGCTTGACGGTGTCCGGACGTTTAATGGCCGGACTGGAGAACTGCCTGGAGAGGCTGCTTTGTACTTCCGCTGCAAGGGCCGCCGTGTGCTCCTCCGTTCGGAGGGAGCGTTTGGTGTTTCCATTGACCGTAATTACTCCTCGAGGGCCTGGCATCTTGAGCTTAAGGTATGCGTAGTGCGGTACCGCATTGAACTTGGCGAATGCGGTTCGTCCGAGCAGTGCATGATAGCCACTGCGGAGTGGGACTATGTCGAAGATTAACTCCTCGCTTCGGAAATTATCCGGAGATTCGAAGACCACTTCAAGTGTGACTGAGCCTGTACAGTTGGCCCCTACACCTGGTATTACGTCTTTAAAGGTCGTTTTGGTGGGCTTAATCCTCGAGGGATCTATGCCCATTTTCTGCACTGTATCCTGGTAAAGCAGGTTCAGGCTACTGCCGCTGTCCATAAGAACTGAGATGAAATCCGTCAATAATTGGGTCTAGAACCAATGCGGTGAATCCGCCATGATGGGTGCTAGTGGGATGGTCCCTTCGATCAAAGGTGATCGGGAAGGAGGACCATGGGTTGAACTTTGGGGCGACTGGCTCTACCGCGTATACTTCCCTTAACGCGCGCTTCCGCTCCCTCTTGGGGATGTGGGTTGCGTATATCATGTTCACCGTCTGCACTTGTGGGGGAAAACCCTTTTGTCCACTGTTGTTCGGTGGCCGGGGCTCTTCGTCGTCATCGCTATGCAGCCCCTTGCCGGTACTTTCGGCATTTAACTTGCTTGCCTGCTTGAACACCCAACAATCCATGTTGGTGTGATTGGCCGGCTTTTCGAGGGTGCCATGTATCTGGCATAAGCGGTCGAGTATTCGGTCCAGACTGGACGGGCCCCTAGGATTTCTTTTGAATGCCTTTTTCCGCTGACCGTATTTATAGCCTCTAAATCCGGCATTAATTGTCGTATCCTCAGCATTGTCGCCGTTAGTGCGGCGCTTCTGCTTGTTGCGACGCGACCTGCCACTACTGTCCCTGGTATCCGAATTACCAAGGTTCTTGGTCATATTGTTGCTACGAGCAAGCCAGCTGTCTTCTCCCACGCAAAAGCGGGTCATGCGTGTCGTGAGTGCTGCCATAGATTTCGGCTTTTCCTATCCAAGGTGCCGGGCAAGCCACTCGTCACGGATATTGTGTTTGAAGGCTGCTAGGGCCTCAGCGTCCGGACAGTCGACTATTTGATTTTTCTTTGTTAGGAACCGTGTCCAGAATTGCCTGGCCGATTCCTCTGGCTGCTGAATTACGTAGCTTAGGTCATTGGCGTCTGGTGGTCGCACATAAGTGCCCTGGAAATTGTTGAGGAATGCGGCTTCCAGGTCCTCCCAACAACCAATTGATCCTGCTGGCAAGCTGTTAAGCCAATGCCGAGCTGGTCCTTTAAGCTTGAGTGGGAGGTATTTGATGGCGTGGAGATCATCGCCGCGGGCCATGTGGATATGAAGGAGATAATCCTCGATCCATACCGCAGAATCTGTTGTGCCATCATATGATTCGATGTTTACATGTTTGAAACCCTCGGGGATTTGATGATCCATTACTTCGTCTGTGAAGCATAGTGGGTGTGTGGCGCCTCTGTACGACGTAGCTCTAATGAGCTTTGTCTACTGTGTTCGGCCCTACCGGATTTGTGTCCGGCGTGACGGTTACAGTCTCGAGTCATGGGGCGCCCACGCGATCCGTAGACCAATCTTGTTTGCCTTGCCTTGCCCTCCAACATATCTCACAGGTCTGGTTCATTTTCCCATGCCTTGGTACGGGGTGCGGCTTGAGTGGAGGGCCGAGAGGCCTCTCTGTTGCGGCCACGAGGTGCCCGGTCGGCCGTATCAAGTGCTGGTGATGTAGGCTTAAGTGCTTCCTCCTCTAATCGGGGTAGCAACCAACGCTTTGGGTAGCTCTTGGAGGGGCGTTCGAGTTTATGCTCTTCGGCCGCAAGGACTTCAATCCATTTGTCGACTAGCAAATCTTGATCAGCTCTAAGCTGTTGCTGTTTTTTCTTGAGGCTTCTTGCCGTGGCCATAAGCCTGCGTTGAAAATGCTCTTGTTCGGCGGGATCCTCTGGCATGACGAATTCGTCGTCGTCGAGGCTTGCCTCGTCTTCGGAGGGAGGCGTATAATTATTATCCTCGACCTCTCTGTCTGCTGCTCTCTCATGAGGGCTGGCTTCTCCATCCTCCTGTGCTGAATCTTGCTGGAGGGGATTTTCTTCGGCATTCTCCGGAGTATTATTATCTCTCGTGCTAGAATCACTGTATTTGTTTTGGCGGGATTTTGAGCGGCGCTGCTGACGCCGGCGCTTAGGCTGTTTCTTGGAGGGGTCATCCTCCGCTGTTCCATCGCCATCTCCTTCTTTTGGGGTGTCCACCATGTATATGTCATACGACGAGGTGGCTTTCCAGGACCTAATAGGCGTTGGTTCTTCATCGTCTCCTGCATCGGTCTCCATACCGTCGATGTCTTCAGAGTCAAAGTCGAGCATGTCGGTTAAATCGTCGACAGTGGCTACAAAGTGGGTGGTGGGTGGGCTTTGAATTTCTTCATCGTCCATATCCCAACCTTGCTGACCGTAGTCCGGCCAGGGCTCTCCTGATAAAGAGAGATACTTCAATGTCTTCAGAATATCACCGAAAGGCGAGTGCTGAAAGATGTCCACGGCAGTAAACTCCATGATCGGCGCCCAATCGGATTCGATCGGCAGAGGCGCGGAGGGTTCGGAGTCCGGAGAGGAGTCCGGCTCCTTGGAGTCACGAGTCTCGCGGGGTGTGGGGCTGGTGTTCGGCTCGATCACCGTTGGGATCACAGCCCCCGAGGCGGCGTCCAATCGCCCATCCTCGATCAGTGCAGTTGGCTCCGAATTAAGGGTCGAAGCCGATGTGAGTGCGGCCTCCAGGGCACCGTTCGGCGGCAGAGCTAGATCATGCTCGTCGTGACAGTGCGGCGTGCTCGGCAGTGGCTCGAATCCATCGAGGATCAAGTCCCCGCGGATGTCAGCCGTGTAGTTTAAACTTCCAAATCTGACCTGACGGCCAGGGGCATAGCTTTCGATCTGCTCCAGATGGCCAAGTGAATTGGCCCGCAGTGCGAAGCCGCCGAAGACGAAGATCTGTCCGGGGAGGAAGGTCTCACCCTGGACTGCATTGCTATTGATGATCGTAGGAGCCATCAAACGACACAGAGGAACTCTCAATGAAAGCACCAATGTCGGTGTCAAAACCGGCGGATCTCGGGTAGGGGGTCCCGAACTGTGCGTCTAGGCCGGATGGTAACAGGAGGCAGGGGACACGAAGTTTTACCCAGGTTCGGGCCCTCTTGATGGAGGTAAAACCCTACGCCCTGCTTGATTAATATTGATGATATGGGTAGTACAAGAGTAGATCTACCACGAGATCGGAGAGGCTAAACCCTAGAAGCTAGCCTATGGTATGATTGTTGTTCTGTATGTTGTCCTACGGACTAAAACCCTCCGGTTTATATAGACACCGGAGAGGGCCAGGGTTACACAAAGTTGGTTACAATAGTAGGAGATCTACATATCCGTATCGCCAAGCTTGCCTTCCACGCCAAGGAAAGTCCCTTCCGGACACGGGACGAAGTCTTCAATTTTGTATCTTCATAGTCCAGGAGTCCGACTGAAGGTATAGTCCGGCCATCTGGACACCCCCTAATCCAGGACTCCCTCAGGGGGTGAATAGGCAACTAACAATTTTTAGCTTTTCTTTAACAATTTAAACTTTGCATCAAAGTAGGTTGTCTAGATGTGCAACTAAGTGAGCAACCTATATGATGCAACAATGATAAGTACACAAGTAAGCAAGAGATGTATCACAAATAAGCTTGCACAAGTAAAGGCACGAGATAACCAAGAGTGGAGCCGGTGGAGACGAGGATGTGTTACCGAAGTTCCTTCCCTTTGAAGGGAAGTACGTCTCCGTTGGAGCGGTGTGGAGGCACAATGCTCCCCAAGAAGCCACTAGGGCCACCGTATTCTCTTCACGCCCTCACACAATGCGAGATGCTGTGATTCCACTATTAGTGCCCTTGGAGGCGGCAACCGAACCTTTACAAACAAGGTTGGCGTAATCTCCACAACTTAATTGGAGGCTCCCAACGACACCACGAAGCTTCACCACAATGGAATATGCCTCCGCGGTGACCTCAACCGTCTAAGGTGCTCAAACACCCAAGAGTAACAAGATCCGCAAGGGATTAGTGGGGGGAATCAAATTTATCTTGGTGGAAGTGTAGATCGGGGCCTTCTCAACCACTCTTGAGCAAATCAACAAGTTTGATTGGCTAGGGAGTGAGATCGGGCGAAAATGGAGCTTGGAGCAACAATGGAGCTTAGGGTTGAAAGAGGTGGTCAACTAGAGGAAGAAGACACCCCTTATATACATGTGGACAAAATCCAACCGTTATCCACCTAACCAGCCCGCGACATGCGGTACTACCGCCCCTGACCAGCGCTACTACCATAAGGCCATGCGGTAATTCCGCCCCTGACCAGCGGTACTACCGCAAGGCCATGCAGCACTACCGTGAGGGACCGCGATACTATCCCAGCAGCAGCAGGAGCTAGGGAAGACCTGTAGCACAAGGGCTGAGGGCGGTACTGCCACAGGCGCGGTACTATCGCTCCTCCTTGCGGTACTACCGCAAGGCAAGAAACTCCTAGCCTGGGAAGAGCGTGGATGAATAAAAATACATCCGTGCCTACTTCCGCTGGAAAACAGACGATGCAAAAATCCGACATAGTACTACCGCTGAGGAGCGGTACTACCGCCTGGCAGCTGAGCCAGGCCGCGTGCGGTACTACCGCGCACGGGGTGCGGTACTACCGTAGAGGCGCGGATGTAAAAAATTACATCTGCCCCTACTACCGCGATGAAGCGGCACTTGGCCTGGGGGCCACGGTACTATGGCTCTGGAGGAGCGGTACTACCGTGGGCTCATGCGGTACTACCGTGCTGAAGTACGGTACTACCACAGGTGCCTGTGGTACTACCGCTCCAGGGAGCAGTACTACCGCAAGCCCATCATCAGCAACCAGGACAAAGCAAAGAGGATAAACGGAGGATGCTCCAATGCGAAAGGGAAAGGAGGAGACAAGGAAGAAAACGTGTACGTGATGATTCCACCCGGACCTTTCCGACGCGGACCCCCTCTTAATAGTACGGCTTTCCTATGACTCAAATCCACAAAAAGAAACATAGAAAAATGCCATCTTCAATAGTCTTCGAGGGGCACCAAACCGTCTTGTGCCTAGCGATGAAACGTCTGGGAAACTTCAAGGCACATGATTAGTCCGCAAAAGCATTGTCATCAATCACCAAAACACCTCAGGGATAAATATGCCCTTACAATCTCCCCCTTTTTGGTGGATTGATGACAATACGGGATTTGCACAAAGGGAAATAATATTGAGCAAACGCAAACCCCTCCTCTCTAGAATATAGACGGGCTCCCCCTAGATGTGTGCAAACTAGATGGGTGCTTTGGACTGCATGACACACATACTAGGATCAAAACTCCCCCTATATTTTAGAGACAATGCATATCTTGCAATAGTAAGGCTAACACTAGACAAGATAGAAAATACGAGCATAACATAAGTAGCACAATTATAAGCTCACTAAGATGGGATAGAGTGCATATGTCTTACACCATATGAAGGATAAGTCTCAAAGGCGCAAACCAAACCAAAGCAAACGAGGTCCAAACGACAAAACAAACACACCAAACATGACATACGTCTCGCAAGCACACAAATCCCTACACTCTCTCCCCCTTTGGCATCGAGGCGCCAAAAAGGCAGAGAGGACACCTACACTCAAGGGGTGGCTCAGGCAGAGAAATCATCCCAACTCTCCTCGTGCTCCTCGTCAGACTCAGCGGTGGGGACGGTCTCCTCGATGTCCTCCTCAGAATCAGTCCACTTGTAGCCTTGCTTCGCCATCCATGCAGCCTCTGGCGTGATGACCTCCTCAGAACCGCCAGAGACGTCCTCTCCAAAGACTCTCATAATCTTCTTGTCGCGGTAGCGACTCTCCTTGGATGGCACGTGAGTCCGTTACTGCCCCTTTGCTTGCATGCAGAAAAGAGTCTTCATCTTGTCCTTCAACTTCTTGGCCCACGAGGGCTCAGAGGAAGGATGGGAAGACCTAGCAGCATGGTCCTTAGCAACATCCTCTGCTCCAGCCTCCTCCTCATCAACAGCCCTCCTAGCAGCAGACGCCTCAACACGAGTAGTAGTGTTGGCCCAGTTGGGCTTGACACGGAGACTAATGGGATCATGCCGAATCCAGTTTGGAGCAAGGAACTCATCACCAGGGTACAGCTTCTCCCAAGTGGTGGAGATTAACAGAAATAGGTATGGTCCATAGATAGGTACCTTGCGGGTGAACACCGCAAACCGAAGCTCACACCCACTAGTGCAGAACTGGGCAATAGCAGCGGTTCGTAAGGCCCTTTAGTGCTGGTTCGGTAACCGGCACTAAAGTGTGGGCACTAAAGGTCCCCCCTTTAGTACCGGTTCAGCACGAACCGGTGCTAAAGGGCAACCATGTGGCACGAGCCAGCTCTGGGGGCAGGGAGCCCTTTAGTACCGGTTGGTGACACCAACCGGTATTAAAAGGTCGGGGGTTTTTGGGTTTATGATTTCTTTTTCATTTAATTTTGTGTTTTACATTTAATTCTTTTTTGTTTGCTGGTATTTTACGATACTGCATATTGTACATGTTATGCATATATATGTCGGAAAGTAGTCATCAGAAACCAACTTCCTCTTCTTTCTCTGTCTAGTCGACGGTGTTACGGATGGTTGAGTCAGCTTTAGCACAAAAATCCCTGGTTCCACAGGTAACTTTAGTGCTGCGCACTTTGACAGGCCGTCAGCAATATCGTTCTGAGCTCGTGGAACGTGTTCCATTTGCAGGCCGTCAAAGTGTGCTTCTAGCTTCCTTACTTCATCAACATATGCTTCCATCAATGGACTCTGATAGCTTTTGTTTACTTGGCGGACGACCAACTGCGAGTCACCCCTGACAATGAGCTTGTTGATCCCAAGGTCTGCCGCGATTCTGAGTCCGGCAAGCAAACCTTCATACTCTGCAATATTGTTCGTTGCTTGCTCCTTGGGAAAATGCATCTGAACTACGTACTTGAGGTGCTCTCCGGTGGGTGCGATAAGCAGCACGCCTGCGCCGGCGCCTTGCAGCGAGAAGGCACCATCAAAGTACATCAGCCACTCTTTGCTTGCCTCTTTGACGGGGATGCTTGTTTCTGGAGTTTCTTCGTCTGGTGTCGGTGTCCATTCCGCTATGAATTCTGCCAATGCTCTGCTCTATATAGTGGAAGTACTCTCAAACTTGAGGCCAAAGCTTGACAGTTCCAGTGCCCACTCGACAATCCTGCCGGTTGCTTCCGGATTTTGCAGTATCCTCTTCAACGGAAAGCGAGTGACAATTGTTACCTCATGTGCCTGGAAGTAATGGCGCAGCTTTCTCGAGGCCATGAGAAGGCCGAAAAACAATTTCTGTACGCCAGAATACCTTGATCTAGCCCCCTGTAGAAGGGAACTGACAAAGTAAACTGGGCGCTGCACCATTTTCCTCTGCACCTCCTTGCATGCCTGCGCAGACTCAACTTTGTCGGGGCCAGAGCTTGTTGGAGAAGCCCCCTGCTTGTCGCTGGATTCACTTGCGCGGTTGCTGGCTCATCGTCCGCCTCCCTCTCCGCTACTAACGCAGCACTAACCACTTGATTGGTTGCTGCCAGATATAGCAGCAACTTCTCTTGTGGCTTAGGTGCGACAAGTATTGGAGTGGAGGACAGGTACCTCTTCAAGTCCTGTAGCACGGCCTCCGCTTCTGGAGTCCATTTCATCGGACCTACCTTTTTCAATATTTTGAAAAACGGCAAGGCGCGCTCTACAGACTTAGAGATAAATCTGCTGAGAGCAGCCACGCAACCGGCAAGCTTTCGTACATCCTTGACGCGCTTTGGTGCTTCAATCTGCTCGATGGCTTTGATCTTGTCGGGATTGGCTTCAATCCCCCGCTGTGACACAAAGAACCCGAGAAGCTTGCCGGAAGGGACTCCGAACACGCACTTCTCGGGATTGAGCTTGAGGTTGATCCTGCGCAGATTTGCAAAAGTTTCATCTAGATCTTGAATCAGAGTAGCCTTGTTTTTGCTCTTGACCACTATATCATCCATGTAGGCTTCCACATTTCTGTGCATTTGCGGCTCAAAAGCACGGTGGACTACCCTTGCGAATGTTGATCCAGCATTCTTCAAACCGAAAGGCATCCGTACGAAGCAGTACGTGCCACATGGGGTGATAAATGCGGTTTTCTCTTCATCCTCTTCTGCCATGAAGATTTGATGGTATCCTGAGTATGCATCAAGAAATGAAAGCAAATCACATCCGGCTGTGGAGTCAACAATCTGGTCAATACGCTGCAAGGAAATGGGTCTTTGGGACAAGCTTTATTAACATCAGTGAAGTCAATACAAAGTCTCCATTTTCCGTTAGCCTTGCGCACAACAACAGGATTGGCCAACCACGTGGGATGGAGCACTCCTCTGACAAGGCCTGCTGCTTCCAACTTCTTGATTTCTTCTGCGATGAATTCTTGGCGCTCCACTGCCTGCTTCCTGACTCTCTGCTTGACAGGCCGCGCATGAGGACAGACAGCAAGGTGGTGCTCGATTACTTTCCTGGGGTCACCGGGGATATCAGACGGTTGCCATGCAAACACGTCGACATTCGCCCGCGGGAAAGCAACGAGCGCGCTTTCCTATTTGGGGTCAAGAGTGGCGCTGATGGTGAAGGTACCACCAGTGCCATCCTCCTTGGCGGACACCTTCTTAGTCTCAGGTGGAGCTGCCATTGCCTTCTTACACTTGCCGGTGGAGCTCGATGGTGCGTCCTAGACGGTAGCACAGCACTCCGAAGAGGTGCGCTTGCCGGAGTAGGCATCAGAGCTCTTGCCGGACTTGGTCTTCTTCTTCCCTCCGGGAGCTTCAGCGGCAAGTGTCTTGCGCACTGCTGCGGCTGCCGCTTCCCGGTAGATCTTGTCGGCACAGATAAGAGCATCCTTCTTGTCGCCAGGGACAGAGATGACACTTATTGGGCCTGGCATTTTCAGTATGTTGTACGCATAGTGAGATGCTGCCATGAACTTGGCGAGTGCTGGACGGCCAAGGATTCCATTGTAAGGTAATGGAAAGTCGGCAACGTCAAACGTGACCCTCTCAGTCCTGAAGTTCAGCTTGCTGCCAAATGTGACCGGCAGCGTGATCTTTCCCTTCGGCTTGCTTCTTCCCGGGCTGATTCCTTGGAATGTGCCGGTCTCCTCGAGCTCGCTGTCAGGGATCTGAAGTTTCTGGAGGACCGCGGAGGATATCAGGTTCAAGCCAGCCCCGCCGTCAACTAGCATCTTCGTGACCTTGAGATTGCGGATAGTTGGAGAAACCAACATCGGCAAACACCCGACCGCAGTTACGCGATCAGGGTGGTCCTCAATGTCGAAGATGATAGGTGTGCTGGACCATTTCAGGGGCTTGCGTGACTCTATGGATGGCTCTGCTGCATTCACTTCCCGCATCCACTGCTTGAGTTGGCGGTGCGAAGTATGCAGAGAGGCGCCACCGTCAACGCACAGGACCTTTGTGGCTCTCTGAAATTCCTGCTCGTCGGCCTCGTCATCATCCATGTCTTCGTCGTCGTCGTCATCTTCATCCTTGTCGCGGCCGCGGGGAGGTCTGTCTCCTTGCCGCTGCTTGGCCTTGTCGCGGCGTCCTCCTCGGCCGGGACGTTTCTTGCCGGATCCACCAGTTCCTTCCTGGGCCTTCTCCTTGTCGCGCCGCTCGTACTCAGCTTTCTGTTGCTCAACAAGCTGTTCGACTTTCTTGCAGTTCTGGAGATCGTGACCCTTGCTGCGGTGAATCTTACAATACTGCTTGCCGGAGCTGTCCTGCTTGTCGGCGGCCGCCACAGGCTGGGCCTCCTTGTCGGAGCCACCAGCTTTAGCTTCCTTGGCGCCACCTCCGTTGCCGGTCTGCTCGACAGCTAGCACTTCCTTGCCCTTTTTCCTTCTGTTGTTCCGCCGCCGGCCTTTCCTTGTCGGGGCGGCATCCTCACTTTCGGATCCTCCTACTCCTGTACTCTCTCCGGGGAGCCTCCTCCCCTCTTCAGCGCGTGCACACTTGTCGGCCAGGGCGTAAAGCTCGCTGACGTCTCTGATCTTACACATCGCCATCTCCTCCCTCATCCTTCGGTTTTGCACGTTCTGATGGAACGCGCTGATGATCGCGGCGGGGTGGACGTCTGGGATGTTGTGTTGTACACGGCTGAATCTCTGAATGTACTTGCGCAGTGGCTCTCCTTCCTTCTGGGCGAGCAGATGAAGATCGCTCGCTTGGCCATGTGGCTTGTGGCCGCCCGTAAAGGCGCCGACAAACTGATGGCATAAATCTGCCCAAGAGGAGATGGAATTGTCCGGCAAGTGCATGAGCCAGGACCTGACGTTGGGCTTGAGTACCAGCGGGAAGTAGTTGGCAAGGATCTTGTCGTCCCATCCCCCGGCAGCCTGCACCGCGATGGTGTAGATGCTGAGAAACTCCGACGGATGCGTCTTGCCGTCGTACTTCTCTGGTACGTCTGGTTTGAAATTCTTTGTGCTGGGCCACTAGACTTGCCACAGCTCACGGGTGAACGCAGGACAACCTACCGTGTACGGCAGATCACCTGGTTCCCCTGGCGCATGCATGTCAACAGAGGGCCCAGCGCGCTTGTCGGATTGACGTCGCGCTTCTCTTCAGCGCTCGATGCGGGTTCGAGCGTCTTCTTGTTGTCGTTCATGGAGAACTTGGCGCTGGTCGCGACGAGCTCGTGGGTCCGACGACGCGGTGGAGCCGCTGTCGGGGTGGACCCGGCGAGTCGGCGATTTTGGCCTTTGTAGTGGAGAGTGCGTGGAAGTCGCACCTCCCCCGGTCTTGTTGCCATCGGCTCGCGTCCGGCTGTCCTGCCGCGGCAGCGAGGTGCTTGGTTGCCGCGCAGTGTCGCCGTTGGCGAAGCCGATGAGGCTCTGGATAGTGGCCCTCCATTCGTCGGTCTTGTCCGCCGTCGGAGGATAGTCTAGGAGCAGTTGAGCTCGCGCCAAGGCTTCTGCTGGAGTGGTGGGCGGCGGAGGTGAACGGTGCGAGGAGTGGGGCGTGCTCGGACTCCTAACCACGTTAGAAGGAGCAGTGCCCCGTCCAGGCGACCGTACTTCGCTCGAGCCAGCATGTTGACGTGCATGTTGGTCTTGAGCGCCATGAGAACCACCAGCTTGATCTTGGCCCAGCGGACGTATGGCACTACGAATGCCATGACACTGCTGGTCCCGCGCCTCCTGAGAGGGGCGCGGTGCACGCATGGACGCCGAGGTCTGTGCCGCCTTGTCCTTGGACTTGGCCGCACCGAGGGCTCCCTCGTCGACGCCCATTCTTCCGCCGGCGTCCACTCCACCACCCGTTTGCTCCGGAGGCGGTGAAAGCGACGCAGACGGAACAGCTGCCTCCGAATCCTTCTTCTTCGGTGGCATGTCGATGAAGACGATGAAGATTTAGCTCGCGTGCACGCCGGATCGGGTTCGCACAATCTCGACGCCCCCTACCTGGCGCGCCAAAGATGTCGGGGAAACTGATCCACCAACACCTATGGGGACCGGGCCCCTTTCGGTTCGGAGGGGGGGCGGAGGCCGCGCAAAGAGCGGATCGATGTAGTACACGCGAGCAGTTTTACCCAGCTTCGGGCTGCACGGATGCGTAAAACCCTACTGCTGCTTGTTTGTGTGCATTGGATTCTTGCTCAGGAGCGATGGACGCTGCCAGACCGAGCGTGAGAGTGTTCCTGATGTTTCGAATGAGCCGAACCCCTTCTACGTTGCGCTTGGGCCTCCTTTTATACTTTCAAGGGGTCACCGACAGGTGGCAACGTAGACTAGAAGGGTAAAAATGGAAAAGGATGCGGTAGGTGCAGCTACCGCTACTGTGGACACAGTGCACCCTACCTAACTCTGACGGCAGGGGACAAGGTCATTGAATGCCCGTCTGAGTTGCCTAAACAGTGCAAAAAGTGACCGTTAGGAGCGCCACCGTTTGCCACGATGGCCTTCTCTTCATCTCCGCTTGCCACCGCGTACCCCTGGCTGCACAGGCTCCTGCCACGCGCCCCTGAGGAAGCCTCATGGCGACACGCGGGTGGGTGCGCTGGAGCGTGGGTACAGAGTGGCAGCGGGTCCCCGGCGAGTACCTTGTCGGGGTCGTCGTCTTGTCGAGTCCAGAAGCTTGTCGCTCACCGGACCTTGCCGGGACGTGCGGTGCATCGCGGCAAGTTTCTTGAAGTGCCGTGGTTGGCCTTCCCGGCAAGCTCCTCTTGCCGGGGCCTTGTCTCTTCCCGGCAAGATCCTCTTGTCGGGGCCTTGTCTCTTCATCTTGAATGCTTTGTTCTTGAATGGCTCCAAAGGAACCCACGGAGGACTCTAGCGGTCGTCCGGCAAGCCTTGCCGCGCGGCGCTGCAACTGCCCGTGCACAAGTTCGGGATACTAGGGTACCCCTACTCTAGTACACCGACAATATATAAATAGAATTTCTAGTAGAACCGATCATATATATATATATATATATATCATCGAATGTCTCACAACCACCATTAATTAATTCACACATATATACACACATGTATATATATATATATACAATTAGCTAGCTATATACAATTTCTCCTAATTGGTGCCTCCGGAGCTAGTGGCATTAGCCTAATTGGTGCCTTCGGAGCACGATAACAATTGGAAGTGGTTCATGGGGGCAGTAGCGGGTAAAAGTATTCTCCTTTGGGATCTATGACCTGGTCGAGCAAAAATCCCGCTATTTCCTCTTGAATTGCTTCTATGTGGTCCTCTGGTAGGAGCTTCTCCCGCACCTCTTTGAACTGTTAAGAAGGAGATCAATATGCATGCGTATTAGTTGTGTGACTAGATATCGATAATGGTGTAAAAATCGTGAATAGTGTTCTAACAAACGTACACACTCCTGTCTTTGAGATCTGCTCCTTTCGGACGCCATCATGCGAATGTTCTCGCAAACGTAGTATGCACAGGATATTCCCTGGCGCCTGCTTCAGGGCCTTTACGAGAATGGAAATTGATCAGATAATAATTAATCAAGCATGATAATTAAAGTGATGGCAGCTAGCTAGTACTACTTAGTTACTTACCATGGGTCGATACCATTTCAGATTTTGTTTCCATTGGCCTGGAGTGACGTTGATGAACTTTTCCCAAGCCCTGCTCGCCGACAAAGAAAATGAATAAATGGGTTATTAAATAGTTGTTATCAGGAAATGACGAATTAATTAAATAGGCCGAGATATAGTTAATAATGATTGAAATTACCTGTTGACTATCCCCTTCACGATGGTGTAGTCAGTTGGTTTCTTAAGTAGTGAGTCTAGTACTTCAACTGTTCCTTCATCAACTTTAATGATTAACAAGATCCAGTGAAATCTGCATGCACACACGTTTGCATGTCTTAATTAAGCGGGCATATGTAAGCAAAAACATGTAGCTAGCTAATAGGCAAAAACAAAATTTGTAGTACAAGATAGTGTGACTCACTCGAAGTTGTAAGGAAGTAGTATATCATCATTGTATTTGAGGCGCTTGAAGAACTCTAGCATGCTTTCCTCTACACTTTTTTCGTAATATGAATCTAATTTCCATGTGTATTCATTAATGGTATTTGGGTCAACGAACCCAATGCCATAGCGTCCACCTTTTTTCATTTCATAAATCTTCATCCTGCATAATACCATAGAAAAGAATATAGTGAGGATAATTACAGGTAATGATTGATCAAAATGATCACTACAGCTAGCTTGAGACTTAAATTACAGAAAGAAATCACTTACAGACAATAGCAACTGACGATAGATTTGTCGAGTGCGTCTTGATTGTATAACTGAAATAGTTCTGAATACTCAACTGACACAGCTTTCTCATGGTAGTAATGATCCTTCTTGACATTCACCATGAGGGACTCTCGATTGGAATTCTTGGTAATGTCCATGTACCATTGATGCAATTCATACATTCTCATTGGGAGCTTCTTGACCTCGTCTGGCTCGACCAAAGGTTGGCCCCGGACATATTTCCGTTTTATTTCCTCCTCTCTAGTCGGAGACATGGGCTCGATATCGAGGAGTTGTCCAACAGTGATCATGAGGCTTTTAGCCTGCTCAATATGCTCCTCGGTTATTACCAGATCGCCTAGCCCGGGAACGTTAACAGTTTGCCCACAATAATATTGGGCGTGCCTACTCTCATGTGTTGTTGGCACAACAAGCAGGGGGATTGATTGCGCTGCCTATTCTCCCAGCTGGGGAACGGTTTTACCGCATGTTTTGCCAGCTGATTTGCTCAAGCTCGAGCTCGCCTCTTTCTGTAGACGTGCTCAATTTAACTTCCTGAGGTGGGGCTCATAGTCTGTCAACAGGCTTGGCAGCTGGTACTCTAGCCATACGAATGAAGTGGTCAATCTTTCCTCAGGAACTTTCTCCCTTGGCGGTGGTGGCGGTTTCGGTGCAAAATTAGCTTCCACCTCGGCCTTCGATATGGCTGCGTTTTCCTCCTCGGACTTGTCGTAAGGCCTCTGCGGAAGAGGCGCGAGGCTTGGACCATATTGAAATCGCTTGCCTCCGCCTGTACCTCCAGTACTACCTCGACTTGTACCGCTACGCACCATAGCTGAGGCGGCTCTCTTCCGTGATTGCTGAGGCGGCGAAGACTGCTAACGTGGCTAAGTTGGAGGAGGAGGAGTGGCCTGAAGCTGTGCCGGACTTGGAGGAGGAGTGGCCTGACGCTTTGCCGGACTTGGAGGAGGAGGAGTGGCCTGAAGCTGTGCCGGACTTGGAGGAGGAGTGGCCTGACGTGTTGGAGGACTTGGAGGAGTGGGAGTCTGCTGACTCGGTGGCGGACTTCGACGAGGAGTCGGATGACGCAGTGTCGGTGGCCTTCGAAAGATGATGCAATCCTTTCTCCATAGGATGATACGATGGTTGGCCTCTCCCAGTGTGTGCTCCTCGTCACCTCCAGGAATGTCAAGCTCTAGCCCCGAATATTGGTCCACCACCTCATCAACCAAGACACGAGCATAGCCCGCTGGAATCGGGTTGCAATGGAAGGTTGCCTCGGGGGGATTTGTAAAGCAAGGGCGTCTGCCACCTTCATGGATATGTTCTTCATTTTGAAGTGTAGCTCGCAATTAGTGTTCTCCATGATGTCATCCATGATGTCATCCACCACCTCATCAACCAAGACACGAGCATAGCCCGCTGGAATCGGGTTGCAATGGAAGGTTGCCTCGGGGGGATTTGTAAAAGCAAGGGCGTCTGCCACCTTCATGGATATGTTCTTCATTTTGAAGTGTAGCTCGCAGTTAGTGTTCTCCATGATGTCATCCACTGGGTAGCTATCCAGCAATGCGTCGCCCGAGGCGGAACCCACACTGCTTCTCGGCATGGATGGGACGGTGCTATCCAATGCTGGATCATCCGCTAGCTGCTACAGCTACTGAGACCCCCTTTGCTGGCTAAGTGAGTCGATCTACTCCTGCTACCGCTGGAATTTGACTGCCAAGTCCGCGTGCGCTGATTCTAGGCCTTGAAGGCGTTCATAGTCCAGCTTCCTCTGCTCCTCCTCCATCTTCCTCTTCTTCTCCTCTGCAATCTTCTTTCTCGCACGGGTTCTGTAGTCGGCATTCCAGTCCGAAAACCCCTCATACCATGGAATAGCGCCCTTGCCTCGTGTTCTTCCCGGGTATTCAGGATTTCCCAGGGCACGCGTAAGCTCGTCGTTCTCTCTGTTGGGCTGCAACACCCCCGATCGAGCCTCTTCTATTGCAACAAGTAGCTTATCTTCGGCTCCGTCCAGACATGCCTTCTTCGAAACTTTGCCTGTCTTCGGGTCCAACTCCCCCCATGCGCATAGAGCCAAGTCCTACACCTGGGATGCCAGCTCAATGTTTCTGAAGTGACACCTGCATCCTCCATCTCTTTCTTAGACTTATCCCACTTAGGCATTGCCACCGCATAGCCACCTGGCCCCAGCTTATGGAACTTATCCTTTTTTGCGGCATTGGCCTTGTTTATTCTCGACCGTTCCTTAGATAATTCCGAATCCTTGAATTTCACGAAATCGGCCCAATGAGCACTTTGCCTCTCTAGTGTTCCCTCGAATACTGGAGTCTTCCTTCCTCCCTTGACGTACTTGTCCCATTCATGATTATTGTGGTTGTTGAATGCAACCGCCATCTTCCTAAGAGCAGCGTCCTTGACTTTCTCCACATCTGCATCTGTGAAATGATCTGGTAGGGTGAAATGTTCCATGAGCGTTTCCCAAAGCAGAAGTTTTTGTCTGTCATCGACAAAAGTAACTCCTGGACGTGGCTTTGCTGGCTCTCTCCATTCTTGAAGGGAGATCGGGAGTTGGTCCTTCACAAGAACTCCGCACTGACAAATGAACTTGTCTGCAATCTTCTTAGGCGCTAATGGTTCGCCATTAGGTTTGATGGCCTCGATATTGTACTTTACGCCCTCCTTCAACTTTTTGTTCGGGCCTCGTTTCCTGTTACCTGAAGATTTGCTCGATCCGGATGGCTGAAAGAAGAAAGATCGATTCGTTAATATATCTTCAAGTCATTTAAAACATGTGATTATCACCAGATGCCTGCTTATATAAATATATATACCTCGCCGGTCTTTGTTGTTTCAAGATCAACATTTTCTTCGTCATGTTCATAGTTCATGACTTCATCAATTCGGTCGTCGTGATCGAATATCATATCACCCTCCCCGGTGTTGTTTAGATATCCGGAGCCGTCATAATCTTCTTCATTCTGATCATCATCTAGCCCGCGAGGATTGCGTATGATACTGAACAGGGCCTCTTCTCCCTCTCTGTCAGTATTGTCCACCATAGGTTTTATTTAACTAATCCAAAAGAAATATATTCAAATTACAATGCATGGATGCAATCAATTAATAAGGAAAAACTGAATCAATCGTAGTACATAATAAGCATCATCGAATATAATCTCGAATACGTCGTCTCGAATAATAGATATAATCTCGAAAACATCGTCTCGAATAATATATATAATCTTGAATAAATCATCTAGCTAATAAAGATCGAATACTAGAGAGTAATCTAGGCGGTGGACAACCAAAGTGAACGAGCCATCACTGGATCATAGCTCGGGTGATCTCCCCAAAGAACCTGCCAGGTATTGGAGAACCTGACGTCCATAGCAGCCATGTAGCGATGGACGTGCTCGTCCTCCTCCCTGACACGGCGACGTACCACCTCCGGCGGGGCCGGCTCCCTCCGCACCAAAAGTGTCCCACGCGAATGCCACCAAAGGATATGAGGGTCGACGACGGGACCCGGGGCCGGGTTCCTCACCAAGCGTCGCACCCCTGAAGGTAGCACCTCCCAGTGCCAGCCCGACGGAGCCCAGTCCCGGACATGGGTCCTCTGAAGCAGGACGTCGTCGTGAACGGGTCGACGGCGAGGATGCGGGCCGGGCATCGTCGACAACAAATACTATATGCCGCAAAAGTAAAGTAACATTTTTTAAATGATGGATAGTGATTTCATATATGCAAATTCTAAATTTTATAACTAAAACTAACATTTCTAATATTTCTATAACTAAAACTAACATTTCTAATATTTCTATAACTAAAAAACATTTCTATATAACTAACATTTCTAATATAACTAACATTTCTATATAACTAACATTTATAATATTTCTATATAACTAACATTTCTATATAACTAACATTTCTATATAACTAACATTTCTAATATTTCTATATAACTAACATTTCTATATAACTAACATTTCTAATATTTCTATAACTAAATTTTTTTTCTATATAACTAACATTTCTAATAATTCTATAACTAAAAACAGAAAGATTGCTAACAATTCTATAACAATGTGTGTGTGTGTGTGTGTGGTTGGCGGCCGGGGCATGAGCTCACCGGCGAGGCGCGACGACGGGGGGCAGCGACGGGGACGGGGACGGGGCGGCGACGATGGGGACAGGGACGGGCCGAGCGAGGACGACGGGAGGACGGGGCGGGGTGCGACGATGGGGCGCGGCGCGGCAATGGGGACGACGGGGACGGCGACGGCGACGGACGACGACGGGGACGGCGACGGGGGCGGCGACGAGGGGCAGTGGCGACGGGGCAGAGGAGAAAGAAGCAGAGGGAGAGATGAGAAACTGACAATTTTTTTTGAAGTGTTTTTTTTATATAGAACCCACCTTTTGTACTGGTTGGAGCCACCAACCGGTACTAAAGGTCTGTTTTGGCCAGGCGAAGCGGCAGGAACCGCACCCCCTTTAGTACCGGGTCATGGCGCCAACCGGTACTAAATGCCCCCCCTTTAGTACCGGTTGGAGCCACGACCTGGTACTAAAGGGTGTGCACTGCCAGGCGAGGGGCGCAGAAGTTTAGTCCCACCTCGCTAGCCGAGGGGCACTCGCACCTGCTTATAAGCCCCGCCGTCGCTGCTGTCTCGAGCTCCTCTCTTAAGCAGGCCTTCTGGGCCTGCCTCTGCTGCGATGCCCTGTTGGGCCTACTGGGCTAGTGGGCCTGCATCCTGGCCCAACTAGAATTTGGGTTTCTAGTCGTATGCAGGCCGCTGTGGCCTAGTAGGTGGGCTTTTTTTCTTATTTTTTTGCTTTATTTATTTTTGTTTTATTTATTTTTGAGTTGTTTTTTTGTTGTATTTAGAGTTTCTTTGTGAATATTTTTGCATTAGGTACAAAAAATTACAAACTTTCTGTTAGTACCGGTAGTTTACAAATTTGAATAGTTTAAATTTTGAATTATTTGAAATTTGTGTGAATCACTAGTTTGTGAATAACTTAACTTTGAAAATAGATTTTTTAGTGATTCTTTTTTCTTATGTTTAATATTAGTGTGTTTTATCATTATATTCAATTTGGTAATGCTTAGGTTATTTAAAAAATGAAATGCCTTTGTAACAGATGAGTTTTCGTCTGAAACCCTGATACTTCGAAAAAGATTGTCCATTTTGTACACGAAGTGCATCTTGTTTTTGCGGTAACCCTCTCTACTTTTTTGCACATGCTATGTGGGTGAAATAATGATACCATGCCAACTTTCAACCTCTTCTGAGTTCATTTGAAATGCTTTTCAATTTCAGGGTCATTTAGCTGAAAAAATCAGTAAATGCATGAAAGAATTTGCTTGCACATAAAATTTCTTCGCGTTTCAAATGCCAAAACACATAACTAGCTACCCTAACTATTACAGATATTCCCTCCTGGGTGTGAAACACAGAAGAAAGTGATGATAGTGAAGCCATCACATCCCAGATCTTTGGGTGTGAAACTTTTTCTTTGCGTGTGTCCCTTTGCGCCGTAGCCATGGAAAATCTTCATCATTTAACTGGATGCTCGGGTCAATATTCACTGTGAATGGAGCAATTTCATCAAACTTTTCATAATCTCCTGACATGTCTGTCTTGTCATCCACTCCCACGATGTTTCTCTTCCCAGAAAGAACTATGTGCCGCTTTGGCTCATCGTACGATGCATTTACTTCCTTATCTTTTCTTTTTCTCGGCTTGGTAGACATGTCCTTCACATAGAAAACCTATGCCACATCATTGGCTAGGACGAATGGTTCGTCTGCATACGCAAGATTGTTGAGATCCACTATTGTCATTCCGTACTGCGGGTCTTCCGTTACCCTACCTCGTGTCATATTGACCCATTTGCACCGAAACAAAGGGACCTTCAAACCACGTCGATAGCCAAGTTCCCATATGTCCTGTATATAACCATAATATGTTTCCTTTCCCGTCTTGGTTTCTGCATCAAAGCGGACACCACTTTTTTGGTTGGTGCTCTTCTTATCTTGGGCGACCGTGTAAAATGTATTACCATTTATCTCGTACCCTTTGAAAGTCATTATATTCGAAGATGGTAACTGGGACAGCAAGTACAGTTCATCTTCAATAGAGGCGTCATGCATGGTACGTGTCTGCAACCAGCTGGCGAAACTCCTGGTTTGTTCACGTGTAATCCAGTCATCAGACCACTCCGGGTGTTTGGAGCATAGCAAATTCTTGTGTTCATCCATATACGGAGCCACCAAGGCGGAATTCTATATAACTGTGTAGTGTGCTTTAGTGAGAGAATGTCCGTCCATACATATTATGTGTTCCCCTCCTAGCGTGCCTTTTCCATCCAGTCTGCCCTTATGCCGCGATTCAGGAACACCAATCGGCTTAAGGTCAGGAATAAAGTCAATACAAAACTCAATGACCTCCTCATTTTCATGGCCCTTGGAGATGCTTCCTTCTGGCCTAGCACGGTTATGAACATATTTCTTTAAGACTCCCATGAACCTCTCAAAGGGGAACATATTGTGTAGAAATACAGGACCCAAAACGTTAATCTCTTCGCATAGGTGAAGTAGGACGTGCGTCATGATGTTCAAGAAGGATGGTGGGAACACCAACTCGAAACTAACAAGACATTGCACCAAATCATTCTCTAACCTTGGTATGATTTCTGGATCGATTACCTTCTGAGAGATTGCATTGAGGAATGCACATAACTTCATAATGGCTAATCGAACGTTTTCCGGTAGAAGCCCCCTCAATGCAACCGGAAGCAGTTGCGTCATAATCACGTGGCAGTCATGAGACTTTAGGTTCTGGAACTTTTTCTCTGCCATGTTTATTATTCCCTTTATATTCGACGGGAAGCCAGACGGTACCTTAATACTGAGCAGGCATTCAAAGAAGATTTCCTTCACTTCTTTGGTAAGAGCATAGCTTGCATGACCCTGATGTATGCCGTCTTTTCCGTGCATACGTTGCTAGTCCTCCCGTGCCTCAGGTGTATCTTTTGTCTTCCCATACACGCCCAAGAAGCCAAGCAGGGTCACACAAAGATTCTTCGTCACGTGCATCACGTCGATTGTGGAGCGGACCTCTAGGTCTTTCCAATAGGGCAGGTCCCAAAATATAGATTTCTTCTTCCACATGGGTGCGCATCCGTCTGCGTCATTCGGAACAGGTTGTCCACCAGGACCCTTTCCAAAGACCACCTTCAAATCCTTGACCATATCATGTACATCAGCACCAGTACGGTGGCGAGGCTTCGTCCGGTGATCCGCCTCACCTTTGAAATGCTTGCCTTTCTTTCTTATGGGATGCCTTCTCGGAAGAAATCGACGATGTCCCAGGTACACATTCTTCTTACAATTAGCCAAATATATACTGTTGTATCGTCCAAACAGTTCGTGCATGCACGGTATCCCTTGTTTGTCTGTCCTGAAAGGTTACTGAGAGCAGGCCAATCATTGATGGTCACGAACAGCAACGCCTTTAGGTCAAATTCTTCCCCCATGTGCTCATCCCACGCACGTACACCTGTTCCATTCCACAGTTGTAAGAGTTCTTCAACTAATGGCCTTAGGTACACTTCAATGTCGTTGCCGGGTTTCTTAGGGCCTTGGATGAGCACTGGCATCATAATGAACTTCCGCTTCAAGCACAACCAAGGAGGAAGGTTATACAAACATAGAGTCACAGGCCAGGTGCTATGGTTGCTGCTCTGCTCCCCAAAAGGATTAATGCCATCTGCGCTTAGACCAAACCATATGTTACTTGCGTCATCTGCAAACTCCTTCCCGTACTTTCTTTTGATTTTTCTCCACTGTGACCCGTCAGCAGGTACTCTCAACTTTCCGTCTTTCTTACGGTCTTCTTTGTGCCATCGCATCGCCTTGGCATGCTCTTTGTTTTGTAACAAACATTTCAACCGTGGTATTATAGGAGCATACCACATCACCTTGGCAGGAATCTTCTTCTTGGGGCGCTCTCCCTCGACATCACCAGGGTCATCGCGGCTGATCATATAGCGCAATGCACCGCATATCGGGCAAGCGTTCAAATCCTCGTACTCATCGCGGTAGAGGATGTAATCATTAGGGCATGCATGTATCTTCTGCACCTCTAACCCTAGAGGGCAGATAGCCTTCTTTGCTTCGTACGTACTCTCGGGTAATTCGTTGTCCTTTGGAAGCATATTATTTATCATTACCAGCAACTTTCCAAATCCCTTGTCAGATACACCATTCTCTGCCTTCCATTGTAGCAATTCCAGTGTGGTGCCCAGCTTTTTCTTGTCACCTACGCAATTCGGGTACAACAATTTTTTGTGATCCTCTAACATGTGCTGCAACTTCTTCTTCTCCAAATCACTTGCGCAGTTTCTCTTTGCATCGGCAATGGCCCGACCTAGATCATCAACGGGGTCATCTGATGCCTCTTCTTCAGCTTCTTCACGCATTGCCGGCTCAGCTTCTTCCCGCATTACCGGCTCAGCTTCTTCCCTCATTGTTGTACTTCGTATTCAGGGAACCCATGGCCAGGATAGATGTCGTCATCCTCTTCTTCTTCATTGTCTTCCATCATAACCCCTCTTTCTCCATGCTTGGTCCAAACATTATAGTGGGGCATGAAACCGGACTCGAACAGGTGGACGTGAATGGTTCTTGACGTAGAGTAATTGTGACCATTCTTACAGCCAGCACATGGACAAGGCATAAAACCATCCGCCCGCTTGTTTGCCTCAGCCGCAAGCAGAAAAGTACGCACGCCATTAATGAACTCGGGAGAGCATCGGTCATCATACATCCATTGCCGGCTCATCTTCAATACACAGCATCGAAAACACCAAATTAATACAATACATAAAGTTCATACATAAAGATCATACAACACTTAAATGCAACAAAAAAATAACTCTTTAGCTAAAGAATTTAAATGCAACAACAAATGCAATCAAGATCGCAACTAAGGTAACAATTGATCCAACAGCATAATGATACCAAGCCTCACTATGAATGGCATATTTTCTAATCTTTCTAATCTTCAAGCGCATTTTCTCCATCTTAATCTTGTGATCATCGACGACATCGGCAACATGCAACTCCAATTCCATCTTCTCCCCCTCAATTCTTTTCAATTTTTCCTTCAAATCCTCGTTTTCTCTTTCAACTAAATTTAACCTCTCAACAATAGGGTCGGTTGGAATTTCCGGTTCAACTATCTCCTACATACAAATATCTATGTCAACTTGATGGGCATAATTTGTCATAAACAGGAAATGCAATGAATAGTTTTAAAAGAGAATATACCACATCCGAATCATAACCCGGACGAGGGCCGACGGGCATGGATATCAAAACCATGGCACTATGTATAACAAACAACGTATGGGTAAGATAATTATACGAGTAACCATATATCCAAATCACACAAACATCACTTTTTGATATAAAACTTCATGAACAAGAGGCTCACCACAAGGTGGTGCCGGCGACGGGACATTGCGGGCGATCGACGGTGGTTACGACGGAGATTTAGAAGGCACTAAGTAAACCACACCTACATATGCAAACTAAGTGTTATTTTTGACCTCAAATTGCATATAAATCAAATACTAGCACAAATTCCTCCCAAATTACTAAACTCAAAAATTAATCACTATATAAAGCATTGCACGAGCTAATCTAGCAATGAGAGATGAAAGGACAAAGTTGCTAACCTTTGTGATCATTTGAATGGATGGGGGCCTTCAAATCTTGACAAATTTTGGGCAAAATGTGTGATGAGCTTGAGAGGAAGAGGGAAAAGAACAGAGAGGAGAGGGGAAAGGGGAAGAATAGAGCGAGCTCGGGTGGACGAAGGGTCTATGTAGGACGACCTTTAGTACCGGTTCGTGATACGACCTGGTACTAAAGGTGCTGGAGGGGCCCCGGACTGACAACATCCTACCACCACTCACTTTAGTACCGGTTCATGGCACGAACCGGTGCTAAAGGTTTGCCATGAACCGGTACTAATGAGAGTGGCCGGCTAGTCGTTGGAACCGGCACTAATGCACACATTAGTGCCGACTCAAATTCAAACCGGCACTAATGTGCTTCACATTTGACCCTTTTTCTACTAGTGACCACATGATGTGTGAGACATCAAGTGGCTGAGTCTGAGACACACGTGCCTCCTCGCATAGGAGCATCATATCCACCAGATAGGCATGAACCTTGTCCTTGTCGCCAATGCGAGGGAACAGAGAGTTGCGGAAGATGCGATGCATGATATCCAGAAAGGAGTTTAGCACCCACGTCGACTTGCCACTGGGAAGCACCTTCTCAACATAGAACGGTTGTATCTTCTTCTTGCTAGCAGACTCAGGATTGGCATGGGGGCAAACACCAACTGGTGTGGTGAGCCCGTCATCAGGAACTTGGAGCAGATCCATGAACTTCTTCCAGGTAGCAGTCAACTTACGGCCATTGGTCATCCAGGTCATCCTCCGCTCCTCCCCGGGGTGAAAGTAATCTGAGGCAAAGAACTGATAGATAAGCTCAGGGTCATAGTCAAGGTGGAAAGAGATCATATGTTCAATACCGAACTGCTCCACCAAATCCAGAGCTTCTCCAAAGTACTCATGAAACTTGTCCTTCCTCAAGTGATTCATGTCTATCCACTTGACATCCACGTAGGTATTTTGCTTGCTCTTGATTACATCCAGATAAACGAGAGTCTGCTGCTTGGTCCAAAACAATTCACTGCCTCTGAGGATAGCACGAGCATTCACATAAGGGTTGATATTCCGGTGTTCGATGTACTCAGCGAGGGGAATCTTGTCCATGCCCTTAGCGGGTTCCTTGTTCTTGCTAGCGGTGGGCTTGACATTGCGCTTGGGGGCACTAGAGCCCTCTAGTGCTTCATCTTGATGATTGCGCAGTTGCTTGGAGCCAGTGTCACGACTGGGATTGGAACGGTGAGAGCCACCACCTAAGAAACAAGAGAAAGCACACACAAAGAGTGAGAAGAATCAATGCAAAGACCTTAGCAAAACAAGATAAACAAGTAGAAAGCATACGTGGTAATTGCCACGAGAGAGATTGGACACCAATGGTAGTACTGCCAGGTCGTGCGGTACTAAAATTTTAGTACCGCTCCTAGTCGCGGTAGTACTGTGTGAGGTCACGGTAGTACCGTGGCTTGGAGCGGTAGTAAGAGCTTAGTGCCACAGCACGTGGGGTAGTACCGCACCGGACGGGCAGCAGTACCGGACTAGCGGTAGTACCGCACAAGAGGCGCGATAGTACCGCACCGCGTCAGATCCGAACCACTTTTGAATCTGAGAAGAACCGCGAAACCACGGCGGTACTACGGTTGATCAAATCTACCATGGGACAAAATATCAAGTATAATTTCTACACAACATGACTCTCCTACATCCTACTCTTGCAAAGATTTGGCCTAAAATCTCAAGAACAACATGCATCTCCCCAAAAACCTAGAAGCGAAAGAACAGCCAAGGAAGAGAGGGATTTGGGGAGAAACCTTGTTCCATGGCAAGAGGAAGTGGTGGGGAATGATCCCACCGGTCGGAATCCGAGGAGAGTGGCCGGAGAAGGAGATCCAGCGAGGACCTTCGGTGCCGTTCTTGAGCGAGCGAGAGAGAGAGAGAGAGAGATGGTGGGGAGAGAGACAAGTGAATGGGTATGGGGAGTTGGAACTCCCCTGCCCGAGTCATAACCCCCACGCACTCATCAGCGCGGTAGTACCTCGCTTAATTGCGGTAGTACTGCTCGGCAGAAGTACCGCACCTGAGCGGTAGTACCTCTCTCCCAGGCGTCAGTAAAAAATTACTGCCACGCTAGGTGCGGTAGTACCGTACACTCCATACGCGGTAGTACCGTGGCTGGCCGCGGTAGTACCGCGGGCTCAAGAAGTTGCACGTTTCAAACAAGAAAAAGAGGTCTTCGCACCGAATCTTCAAGCCAACAAGACACCACAAGAACACGCTCAACACAAAAAAAGAAAGGCAAGAGACAACAAGAAACAACCTCGAGACACAACCTCTCCAAAGAGAGGGCGGTGGCCGGAGCCACCTATGTTTGAGTGAATTGGTATGGCACCGGGAAGAACTATCCTTGGGCCCATGACCAAAACTCACAAGTACCATCAAAAACGGCTAATGTGGAAGAGTTGATCAATTTATGCATAATGGGGGGAGGGAGAGTTCATTGAGAGAACAACACTCCCCCTATGTCCATGCCTACATCTAAACAAGACAACAAGATGAGTATGGTGGGGTGTGCAAGGGTTCAAGCAACATTGCTCGAATCAATGATATTTAGCTCATGCCTTAATTCGCGAAATCTTGCTTCATCCAACGGCTTCGTGAAAATACCTGCAAGGTTATCATGAGTGTTGACGTAGTTGAGCTCGATCTCCCCTCACCTAATGTGATCCCGGATGAAGTGATACCGAATCTCAATATGCTTCGTCTTGAAGTGTTGCACCGGGTTGAGAGAAATCTTGATGGCACTTTCATTGTCACACCAAAGAGGCACTTTGTCACAAATGACATTGTAATCCTTTAAAGTTTGCCTCATCCATAAGAGTTGTGCACAACAACTACCGGCTGCTACATACTCCGCTTCGGTGGACGAGAGAGACACACAACTTTGCTTTTCGGAAGACCAACTTACCAAAGAGCAACCAAGGAATTGGCACCCTCCGGAACTGGACTTCCTATCCACTTTGTCTCTCGCCCAATCAGAGTCCGAATACCCTACAAGCTTGAAGTTTTCTCCTCTTGGGTACCATAAGCCAAAGTTTGGGGTATGAGCCAAATATCGAAAGATTCGCTTGACCTCCACAAAGTGACTTTCCTTAGGTGCGGCTTGAAACCATGCACAAATTCCCACACTCAACATGATATCCGGTCTAGATGCACAAAGGTAAAGCAAGGATCCAATCATGGAGCGATATACCTTTTGATCCACCGCTTTACCATTGGGATCGATGTCAAGTTGGCACTTGGTGGGCATTGGAGTGGAAGCCGGCTTGACATCACTTAGCTTGAATCTCTTGAGCATGTCTTGAGTGTATTTGGCTTGGTTGATGAAGGTTCCTTCTCTTCTTTGCTTCACTTCTAACCCTAGAAAGAACTTCAACTCTCCCATGGAAGACATCTTGAACTTTGAGGTCATGAGAGCGGCGAATTCCACATTGAAAGCTTTGTTAGGGGAACCAAAGATAATGTCATCAACATATAGTTGGCATACAAACAACTCCCCTTTGACCTTCTTAGTAAAAAGAGTGGGGTCGATTAGCCCAACTTCAAACCCATGATCTTGTAACAACTCGGTAAGGTGGTCATACCACACACGTGGGGCTTGTTTAAGCCCATAGAGTGCCTTATCGAGTTGATACACATGATCGGGAAAGTAGGGATCCTCGAACCCGGGGGTTGCTTGACATAGACCAACTCATTAATAGGACCATTAATAAAAGCACTCTTCACATCCATTTGTTGCAACTTAAAGTTGTGATGAGAAGCATAAGCAATCAACAAACGAATGGATTCAAGGAGAGCAATGGGAGCAAAGGTTTCACTGTAGTCGATACCCTCGACCTGGGAGTAGCCTTGTGCCACCAATCTTGCCTTGTTGCGAATGATGGTCCCATGAGCATATTGCTTGCTCTTAAATATCCACTTGGTTCCTGTCGGTGTCAAAACCTGCGGATCTCGGGTAGGGGGTCCCGAACTGTGCGTCTAGGCGGATGGTAACAGGAGGCAGGGGACACAATGTTTTACCCAGGTTCGGGCCCTCTTGATGGAGGTAAAACCCTACGTCCTGCTTGATTAATATTGATGATATGAGTAGTACAAGAGTAGATCTACTACGAGATCAAGGAGGCTAAACCCTAGAAGCTACCCTATGGTATGATTGTTCTTCGTCCTACGGACTAAAACCCTCCGGCTTATATAGACACCGGAGAGGGCTAGGGTTACACAGAGTCGGTTACAATGGTAGGAGATCTACATATCCGTATCGCCAAGCTTGCCTTCCACGCCAAGGAAAGTCCCTTCCGGACACGGGACGAAGTCTTCAATCTTATATCTTCATAGTCCAGGAGTCCGGCCGAAGGTATAGTCCGGCTATCCGGACACCCCCTAATCCAGGACTCCCTCAGTAGCCCCTGAACCAGGCTTCAACGACGACGAGTCCGGCGCGCAGATTGTCTTCGGCATTGCAAGGCGGGTTCCTCCTCCAAATGCTTCATAGTAGATTTTGAACACAAAGGTAGTGTCCGGCTCTGCAAAATGAGTTTCCACATATTGCCATAGAGAGAATAATATTTACACAAATCTAATCTGCTGACGTATTCCGTAGCGTGACATCACACCATGGCCAAGTCTTTATTCGAATCGTTTTACTGTCCCACCTCAGCACGTTTAGCGAGGCGGTTTCCTTGGCACGTCTTGTCAAAGCAGAGATCGTGTCCCCTTATTCCGGGATTCTCATCAATACGGGCATGGGTAACCCAACCGCGCCATTGATTACGGCGCTTGGGAGATAAGCGAGTTTTACCAGGCTGGTGGGGACGCATAGTCGCGTCCACCCATATAAGGGGATAAGGATCCACCTTTTCATCCACACCTTCTTCCTCCTTTGCCTATCCATTTCCGCGCACTCGAGCTCCAGCGCCCAAGTCCGCACACCCCACCTCAACCTTCTCCAGCCATGTCCGGAGCGGGAGGCAAGTGGATGGTCTCCTTCGTTATGGAGGGACACATCAAAAAACTGAGGAAGGCCGGATACTTGTCTAACGACATTGCGCACCGGCTTCCCAAAGAGGGGCAGCTCATCCCCACCCCTAGGCCCCATGAGAGGGTGGTGTTCCTCCCCCATTTCCTCCACGGACTGGGCTTCCCTCTCCACCCATTTGTACGGGGGCTCATGTTCTACTATGTCCTGGATTTCCACGATCTGGCCCTGAACTTTGTCCTCAACATCTCGGCGTTTATCGTCGTGTGCAAGGCTTTCTTCTGCATCCGCCCCCATTTTGGCCTATGGCTCAAGACTTTCAATGTAAAGCCGAAGGTGGTGCGCGGCACCCAGGCGGAGTGCGGAGGCGCCATGGTGGTCAAGATGCCCAACGTCCTATGGCTCGAGGGCTCCTTCGTGGAGTCCCTAAAGGGGTGGCAATCGGGGTGGTTTTACATCACCGAGCCGCGCGACCCTGAATGGGTCGCAGCCCTCGAGTTCCGATCTGGACCCCCTACGCGGCTCGCCTCCTGGAAAGAGACGGGCCTGTCGTGGGGTAAAAAAGGAGAGCTGACCAGACTCCAAACATGCGTCCAAACCCTGGTGGACAAGAAGCTCAAACTTGTCAATGTAGTCCAGGTTATGCTCATCCGCCGGATCCTCCCATGTCAACAACGGGCTTTTAACCTGTGGGAGTTTGACCCGGCGCGGCACCGAACTCTGAGCAGGCTCTTCGACACAACATACGAAGATGCCTGGAAGGTGCTTTTCAAGGGCGCCGAGGCCCCCGCATCCGCTACCGAGGATCGCAGATTCAGCACGCAGTGTCATGCTCGTGCGGTAAGTTGTTTTTACCTTTTATAGGGTATTAGTTTTTCATAGTTTGACTCCATGCGGGGTCTAAGCTCCCTTACCTTTGACAGGATTGGCAGGAGACGTCCGGACAGATCAACTGTCTGGCTCTTTGCCCGAAGGCCCAGCGGACGCTCGCTTGGCGAAGATGCTGGTTCTGGCACCCTATGTGGTGCCGGAGAAGAAGGACAAGAAGAAGGCCACGGGGACTCGAAAGAGTGCCCGGCGCCAGGAGGTGTCAGATTCATCATCCAACGACTCCAAGGCGCACTCCTCCCATGAAGACGAGGAGGAGGAAGAAGAGACCTCTCCCCCTCCAGCGGGGGAGGGAAGAAAAGGAAGGCCGCCCCAACTGGGGAGGCCGAAGGGTCCAAGAAGGGGAAGACCCCTCCTCCGGACTACTCCACCAACACCGACGACGGTGAAGAGCAGTGGTTGCACAGGGCCAAGCCCCTGGTGAGATCGTAAGTATCCGTATACCAGAGTGATTCATACTATTCCCCTATTGCATAGCTTTTCCTTACGTCGAACATGTTTATGCTGTCCACCCAAAGAGCGGTTCCCTGGATTCGTCGGATGTGAATTCGCTTCCGACAGCTACCTCCCCCATCCTACGGACGACACCGCGGTGGCGTCCCAACAGGTTCCAAGCCAGGAGGAGGTGGTCCTGGAGGCACCACAAGGCGACCTCCCGGACTCCAGGCGTAAAGGGGATAGAACCCCCAAGGGCTCCAAGTCCGGCCTTGAGCCGGACACCGCGCCGGAACCTTCAACGGTTTCAGACTCTGGTAGGTAGCCTCCTTCCAAGAGGAGCAAGCCTACCGAGCCGGCGACCTCCGTCCAACCTGAGGCACCGGACAATTTGCTGGAGGTGCTTAACGGCGCCTCCATCGACGAGGAGCACCGCACTATTATGAGTGCGGTGATCCAGAAGGTTCAGTCCGCCAAGAGCGGACTGGCTGAAGCTTGTGCCAGCCTTCTAACAGACTTTGAGGTAAGTAAAGAATATGTAAAAATATTACCGCATAGACAGTAGCCCCTGATGCTCTATTCGGCATTCGGAAAGAAAAGAAGAATAGAGGATCTAATAACATTCGCATGAGTCTAACATAATCAAGTCAGTATGCGTATGCAGGCTTCACTGCTGGCCTCCGCCGCACTGACTGCGGAGGTGGATACACTGAAGCAAAACCTCACGCGGTCCGAGAACGAGCTCGGCCATGCCAAGAGGTAACTCGAGGAGAAGGAAGGTAAGTAATACCTTGCGCAAGTATATAGAGAAGATGTGGTTGCAAAAAATGACAGGATCAACATGCTATTATAGGGGCCACGACCGAGGTGACAACCCTTAAGAAAGTGCTGTCCGAGGCCGAAAACAGAGCGGCCGCAGAGCGCACAGACAGAGGGAAGCAGGAGGCATGGGTGGAGGAGGTGCAGAATGAGCTCCAGGCTCTCGTGAAAAAACACGAGAGTTTGGAGCTTGACTCAAAGACGCAAGCGTCTGAGCTTGCGGCAGCCCTCAAAAGCACGAAGTTTGCCAAGGCCGAAGCCTAGAAAGCCCTCCAAGAAATTGGAGATATGAAGAAGATAGCGGCGGGTAAGGCATTCATTATGCAAAGCAAACACGTGAAAGTGAATTACTTGTTACTTACCCGAGTCCGGAGCTCTCCAGGAGCATTCGTAGATTTGCCCCGTAGTGCGTCTGATGCCACCGCCTACTACCGAGCCGAGGAGGGGAGCTCGATGGAGAAGGTGTTCTGGTCTCAGTATGCTGAGGCCAGACACCTGGTGCCTTTGAGCGACCAGCTGAAGCAAAATGGTCGAGCTCCACAAGGTGGCCGAACAGGCCATAAAGGGCCTCATAATTCGGATTTGGCCTGGAGAGGCTCTGCCTGGGAGCTACTTCGGGCTGGCGAGGCGGCTGGTGGATGCCTGTCCACGGCTTGAAGTAATCAAGCGCTCCATCTGCATCGAAGGTGCCCGTAGGGCGCTTGCCCATGCTAAAGTGCACTGGGGCAAGATGGATGCGGATAAGCTGGTGAAGGACGGGCCGCCGCCGGGCAAGGAGCATCGCGTCCCGGAAGCGTATTATGAGGGCGTCCTGAAGGGTGCCCGCCTTATAGTGGATGAATGCTCCAAAGATGTAATATTTGAGTAAACTCGCATTTGTGATCATGTACGCTGAAAACTTGTTCATATGCGCTAAGCAACGCTTTTGAATTTAAAATACTACCTTCTGTGCGGCCGTTTATCAAATTTGAGAGATGGCGAGTCGTCGGCTTCTGCCCCCATGCCACGAGTGCTGGGGTGTTCGGGATAAACATGAGCGTTCTTTTTTCCCATTCTTGGGTCCTTCGAGGGAGGCGCTCAACACAACGAACAAGGCAATCAGACTATAATGCTTGAACACTCTCACTTAGCCATATAATTCTATAATTTTAAATTTCGGCAAAGCCCCTAGTGTTTGGAAGACCGAGTTCGGGGCGCTATCCACGCCTAGGCCGGACAAAGCCGACTCCTTGCTCTAAGCGGCATAAGTCTTTAGGGACTCGAAAACCTCTCGAACAGCGACCAACTCTCGCCTCATCATGACGGTCATTTTTAGCTTTCTCTACTGAGGTGCTTAGCCCAGCTCAACTGGGGCACAATCGCAGTAGTTCTCCTAGTGCTACCTTAGCCGACATAACAGAATGTAAGGTACCAAAACATAGGAGCCGGGCAAACCCAACTATTGACCCAAGACATGATTCGAAGCCGATGCATATAATGCTATAAGTTCGGGGTGCCGCACTTGTGAAAGTGTTTGAACTTCTCACACCGTATTGTGGTGTACTTAAGCCCTTGGCGTATTGGCCGTACCAAAGTGTACGGGTGCAACATGTCATTAATGAACATATATTCGTAAAAAAGAGTAATGCAATAATAGACGGAATCTATGCATTGTTTATTGAAAAAAACTGCGATCAAAGCAGAACGATACAAATACTGCAATAAGCAAAAGATGGGACTATTTAACATGTCCTTTCCAGGGGCAAGCTGCAGAATGTTATGAGAAACAGGTATACTGCTCGTTATAGAGACCACCTTAGAGTTCCATAGTGCGGCGTAGCTTTCTGCTTCCCTGGTTCTATCGTTTGTGCGGCAATTGTACTGCCGGACAAGCCTTCCGAAGAATGGAGTCCTAAAAATAAGAGAAAATTAAGAAATCGGCAGCCCCTAGTGCGGTTTAAGCCGCATTTCGGGTGTGCCGTGATGGTGCCCCTACCCCTGTGCCCATGGTATTTCCAACGTGTAGTTATGTACGCGCAACACTGGTTTCGCAAGTTCGTGAGGGCTGGGGTTGGGGCCGCATTGCTACGCTTGCTCGGAACGTGCCAGGCGGTCTTGTTGTAGGTTACTCCGGGCGCGCTTGACGGTGTCCAGACATTTAATGGCCGGACTGGAGAATTGCCTTGAGAGGCTGCTTTGTACTTCCGCGGCAATAGCCGCCGTATGCTCCTCCATTCGGAGAGAGCGTTCGGTGTTTCCATTGACCGTGATGACGCCTCGAGGGCCTGGCATCTTGAGCTTGAGGTATGCATAGTGCGGCACCGCATTGAACTTGGCAAATGTGGTTCGCCCGAGCAGTGCGTGATAGCCACTGCGGAACGGGACTATGTCGAAGATTAAATCCTCGCTTCAGAAATTATCCGGAGATCCGAAGACCACTTCAAGTGTAACTGAGCCTGTACAGTTGGCCTCTACACCTGGTATGACGCCTTTAAAGGTCGTTTTAGTGGGTTTAATCCTCAAGGGATCGATGCCCATTTTCCACACTGTATCCTGGTAAAGCAGGTTCAGGCTGCTGCCGCCGTCCATACGGACTCTAGTGAGGTGAAATCCGTCAATAATTGGGTCTAGAACCAATGCGGCGAATCCGCCATGACGAATGCTAGTGGGGTGGTCCCTTCGATCAAAAGTGATCGGGCAGGAAGACCATGGGTTGAACTTTGGGGCGACTGGCTCCATCGCGTATACGTCCCTTAGCGCACGCTTCCGCTCCCTCTTGGGGACGTGGGTTGCGTATATCATGTTCACCGTCCGCACTTGTGGGGGAAAACCTTTCTGTCCACTGTTGTTCGGCGGGCGGGGCTCCTCCTCGTCATCGCTATGCAGCCCCTTGTCTCTGCTTTCGGCATTTAACTTGCCTGCCTGCTTGAACACCCAACAATCCCTGTTGGTGTGATTGGCTGGTTTTTCGAGGGTGCCATGTATCTGGCATGAGCGGTCGAGTATTCGGTCCAAACTGGACGGGCCCGGAGTATTTCTTTTGAATGGCTTTTTCCGCTGACCGGGTTTAGAGCCTCTGAATCCGGCATTAACTGCCGTATCCTCAGCATTGTCGCCGTTAATGCGGCGCTTTTGCTTGTTGCAACGCGACCTGCCACTGCTGTCCTTGGTATCCGAATTACTAGGGCTCTTGGTCATGTTATTGCTGCGAGCTAGCCAGCTGTCTTCTCCCGCGCAAAAGCGGGTCATAAGTGTCGTGAGGGCTGCCATAGATTTCGGCTTTTCCTGTCCTAGGTGCCATGCAAGCCACTCGTCGCGGATGTTATGTTTGAAGGCTGCTAGGGTCTCTGCGTCCGGACAGTCGACGATTTCATTTTTCTTGGTTAGGAACTGTGTCCAGAATTGTCTGGCCGATTCCTCTGGCTGCTGAATTATGTGGCTAAGGTCATCGGCGTCTGGTAGTCGCACATAAGTGCCCTGGAAATTGTCGAGGAATGCGGTTTCCAGGTCCTCCCAACAACCAATTGATTCTGCTGGCAAGCTGTTAAGCCAATGCCGAGCTGGTCCTTTAAGCTTGAGTGGGAGGTATTTGATGGCGTGTAGGTCATCGCCACGGGCCATGTGGATATGAAGGAGATAGTCCTCGATCCATACCGCATGATCTGTTGTGCCATCGTATGATTCGATGTTCACGGGTTTGAAACCCTCGGGGATTTGATGATCCATTACTTCATCTGTGAAGCATAGTGGGTGTGCGTCGCCTCTGTATTGGGCTATATCACGACGCAGCTCAAACGAGCTTTGTCTACTGTGTTCGGCCCGGCCGGATTTACTGTATCCGGAGTGACGATTACCGTCTCGTGCCGTGGGGCGCCCACGCGATCCATAGATCGATCTTGTTTTCCTTGCCTTGTCCTCTAATATATCTCGTAGGTCTGGCGCATTTTCCCATGCCTTGGTATTTTTTGAGCGGCGCCGGGGTGCGGCTTCAGTGGAGGTCCAAGAGGCCTCTCTGTCGCGGCCATGGGGTGGCCGGTCGGCCGCATCATGCGCTGGTGATGCAGGTTTAGGTGCTTCCTCCTCTAATCGGGGTAGCAACCTGCGCTTTGGGTAGCTCTTGGAGGGGCATTCGAGTTCATACTCTTCGGCCGCAAGGACTTCAGTCCATCTGTCGGCTAGCAAATCTTGATCAGCTCTAAGATGTTGTTGTTTTTTCTTGAGGCTACTCGCCGTGGCCATAAGCCTGCGTTTGAAACGCTCTTGTTCGACGAGATCCTCTGGCACGACAAATTCGTCGTCGTCGAGGCTTGCCTCGTCTTCAGAGGGAGGCATATAATTATCGTCCTCGACCTCTCTGTCTGCCGCTCTCTCATGAGGGCTGGCTTCTCCATCCTCCTGTGCTGAATCTTGCTAGAGGTGGTTGTCTTCGGCACTATCCGGGGTGTTATTATCTCCCGTGCCGGAATCACCGTTTTTGCTGTGGCGGGATTTAGAGCGGCGCCGCTGACACCGGCGCTTAGGCTGCTTCTTGGAGGGGTCATCCTCCATTGTTTCGTTGCCATTGTCTTCTTTTGGGGTGTCCACCATGTATATATCATACGACGAGGTGGCTTTCCAGTACCCTATAGGCGCTGGTTCTTGATCGTCTCCTGCATCGGCGTCCATACTGTTGATGTCTTCGGAGTCGAAGTCGAGCATGTCGGTTAAATCATCGACAGTGGTTACGAAGTGGGTGGCGGGTGGGCTTTGAATTTCTTCATCATCCGCATCCCAACCTTGCTGACCATAGTCCGGCTAGGGCTCTCCTGATAAAGAGAGAGACTTTAGTGAATTCAGAATATCGCTGAAGGGCGAGTGCTGAAAGATATCTGCGACGGTGAACTCCATGATCGGCGCCCAATCGGGTTCGATCGGTAGGGGCGCGGAGGGCTCGGAGTTTGGAGAGGAGTCCGGCTCCTTGGAGTCACGGGCTTCGTAGAGAATAGGGCTGGTGTTCGGCTCGATCGCCATAGAGATTGCAGCCCCCGAGGCGGTGTCCAACCACCCATCCTCGATTGGCGCAGTTAGCTCCGAATTAAGGGTCGGAGCTGATGCGGGTGCGGTCTCCAGGGCACTGTTCAGTGGAAGAGCTAGATCATGTCCACTATGACAGTGCGGCGCGCTCGGCGGCGGCTCAAACCCGTCGAAGATCAAGTCTCCGCGGAGGTCGGCCGTGTAGTTCAAACTTCCAAATCTGACCTGATGGCCAGGGGCATAGCTTTCGATCTACTCCAGATGGCCAAGCGAATTGGCCCGCGGTCCAAAGCCGCCAAATACGAAGATCTGTCCGGGGAGAAAAGTCTCACCCTGGATTGCATCGTCGTTAATGATCGGAGGAGCCATCAGGCCTAAAAGTGACGACACAGAGGAACTCTCAATGAAAGCACCAATGTCGGTGTCAAAACCGGCGGATCTCGGGTAGGGGGTCCCGAACTGTGCGTCTAGGCGGATGGTAACAGGAGGCAGGGGACACAATGTTTTACCCAGGTTCGGCCCTCTTGATGGAGGTAAAACCCTACATCATGCTTGATTAATATTGATGATATGGGTAGTACAAGAGTAGATCTACCACGAGATCAAGGAGGCTAAACTCTAGAAGCTAGCCTATGGTATGATTGTTCTTCGTCCTACGGACTAAAACCCTCCGGTTTATATAGACACCGGAGAGGGCTAGGGTTACACAGAGTCGGTTACAATGGTAGGAGATCTACATATCCGTATCTCCAAGCTTTCCTTCCACACCAAGGAAAGTCCGTTCCGGACACGGGACGAAGTCTTCAATCTTATATCTTCATAGTCCAGGAGTCCGGCCGAAGGTATAGTCCGGCTATCCGGGCACCCCCTAATCCAGGAATCCCTCAGTTCCAATGACATTGTGGTTCCCCATTGGCCTTGTCACCAATCTCCACACCTTGTTGTACTCGAAATTGTTGAGTTCTTCATGCATGGCATTAAGCCAATCCAGATCTTCGAGTGCTTCATATACCTTTTGGGGTTCAATACAAGAGAGAAACGCATGATGTTCACAATAGTTTGCCAATTGTCTACGAGTGCTTACCCCCTTTTGAATGCTTCCAAGTACATTCTTCATGAGATGACCCTTGGTGGAGAGCTTGGAAGCAATCTTGGCGGCACGACGCTCCAATTCCTCCTCGGTGGTGAGTTGAGGAGCGGTCACTTGATCATCTTGAGCGACGTCTTGAGCTTGTTCTTGATCTTGAACTTGCTTGGAGGAGAGAACTTGACCTTGGGCATCACTTGGTGTGTCAACACCGTCTTGAGCATGATCTTGCCCTTGGTCTTGTTCATGAGGATGAGGGCCTTCGCTTTGTTCTTCGGAAGCATGTGGGCCTTGGGTTGGTGATGGCTCCACTTGAGTGGAGCATTGTCCTTCTCCTTCGGCCACAAGGGGTTCCTCAATGGGTAGGATAAAACCAACACCCATTCTTCTTATGGCTTGAGGAGGAATTTCATCACCTACATCACAAGTGCCACTTTGCTCCACTTGGGAGCCGTTATTCTCATCAAACTCCACGTTACACGTCTCCTCAATAAGTCCCGTGGATTTGTTGAGGACACGGTAAGCATGAGAGTTTGTAGCATAACCAACAAATATGCCCTCATAAGCTCTAGCCTCAAATTTAGACAACCGAACACCTTTCTTGAGAATGAAACACTTACACCCGAACACCTGAAAGTACTTGAGGTTGGGCTTGTTACCGATGAGTATCTCATATGGAGTCTTGTTCAAGCCCTTGCGGAGGTAGAGCCCATTGGATGCATGACACGCGGTGTTGATGGCTTCGGCCCAAAAGTTGTATGGCGACTTGAACTCCGCCATCATGGTCCTTGCCGCATCCATCAACGTCCGGTTCTTCCTCTCCGCAACACCGTTTTGTTGAGGGGTGTAGGGTGCGGGATATTGATGCTTGATCCCCTCATCACTAAGAAACTCATCCAAGGTGTAGTTCTTGAACTCGGTGTCGTTGTCACTTCTTATTGTCAAGATCTTAGCATTGTGTTGATGTTGTGCTTCATTTGCAAAGTCAATCACGGTTTGTTGGGTCTCGCTCTTCCTCTTGAAGAAATACACCCAAGTATATCTTGAAGAGTCATCCACAATCACGAAGCAATACTTCCTACCCCCAAGACTATCAAAGGATGGAGGCCCAAAGAGATCCAAGTGAAGGAGCTCTAAAGGTCTCTTTGAGTAAATGATAGTCGTGGGAGGGTGAGCCTTCTCATCAAGCTTTCCTTGGATACAAGCACTACAAGCACGATATTTAGCAAAACTAACATTCGTTAGTCCACGGACATGGTCCCCCTGGAGAAGACTTTGAGAAGATCTCATATTGACATGGGCTAAATGGCGATGCCAAAGCCATCCCACATCAACTTTAGCCATTAGGCACGTCGCGGTCTTAGTGGGTCGCTCCGAAAAGTTAATCACATATAGACCGTTCTCGACATGCCCAACAAAGGCTACTTTAAGAGTCTTGCTCCACAAGAGGACCACGGTATCAATATCAAAGAAAGTGGCAAAGCCCATGATTGCAAGTTGACGAACGGAAAGTAAATTGTATGCAAGGGACTCAACAAGCATGACCTTCTCAATCATGAGATCATGAGAGATGACAACCTTGCCAAGTCCCAATACCTTAGAAGATGAGGCATCACCCCACTCGACATTGGTGGGCATAGATGGAATCTTGTGCACATCCACCACCAAGTCCTTGCTTCCGGTCATATGATTTGTAGCTCCACTATCGAGCAACCGTGATCCCCCACCGGAAGCAAACACCTACAAGAGATCAATGCTTGGTTTTAGGTACCCATTTTGTAATGGGTCCTTTAATGTTAGTAACAAGGGTCTTAGGAACCCAAATAGACCATTCAATGTACTCATGAGGAGAACCAACAAATTTGGCATAGACATGCCCATCACTAGCACGACATAACACATAAGAAGGATTAAAGTCGCCGGCTTTGTTGGGAGGGGTGGCATTGCCCTTTTTGACACCGCCACCCTTCGCATTGTTCTTCTTCTCCTTGGAAGCACTCTTTCCCTCCTTCACAAAAGTTTGCTTGAGAGGAGGAGGTCGTTTGGTCTTGTTATCCTTCTTCTTGTTCTTGGGCTTGGATGCGAACCCAATCCCCTCCTTGGCCACAACTTCCTTTTGATTTCTCAAAAGGTCATTTAGGTTCTTCTCACCTTGTATGCATGACACAAGGCCTTTCTCAAGTTGCTCCTTCAACTTAACATTCTCCTCAATAAGATGCACATGCTCACAACAAGGGTTAGTAGCATTTGCATTATCAATTAACACCATACGAGGAAATGTGGCTTTCTCCTTGGTTAGATTCACTTGGAGTTGATCATGAGACTCCTTGAGGGTAGCATGAACACCCTTCAAGACTTTGTGACCCTTGTCGAGAATGTCAAACTCCTCTTTGAGTCTAGCAAGATCAACCCTAAGCTTTGCCTTCTCGGAGTTTAGCACACGAGAAACAACAAGAGCGTGATCAAGATCCTTCTTTAATTTAGCATGATCATCATTGTGAGACTCCTCAAGAGCCAAACGAAGACCACGCTCTTCCTCAAGAGCATTGGAAAGATCCAAAATCTCATCGACATAGTCATGACTATTCCCCTCCATCTTAGAGATGGTATCTTCGTGAGCCTTGATCATGTCATTGGCTTCACCAAGTTGTTCCAAGAGAGCAACAAAGTGCTTCTTGGATTTACCCTTGAGTTTACCCATAAAGGCCTCAAACTCATTCACCTCCACATTAGTTCCCTCCTGTTCATCAATGCTATCTATTGAAGAAGGATGATTAATGATGGTAGTTTTGATGTTGGGGGTTACCTTGTTGGTGGCTTTAGCCATGAGGCACTTGGCGGTGATGCTCTCATTAGGTGAGTCGAAGAGAGACACCCGTGGAGTCGTCGCAATGGCAATGGAGGCCATGGCAACCGACTCACCATCTTCATCATCATCATCATCCTCATTGTACTCTTCATGTACCACCAATGCCTTGGGAGGAGTCTTCTTGGTGAAGTTGCTCTTGTTGGGGAACGACTTGGCCTTGTCCTTTAGGATGAGCTTGCCACCATTGTCTTCCCTTTTATCATAAGGGCACTCCGCAACAAAGTGGCTTACATTGCCACAATTGAAACAAGTCCTCACTCGTTGCTTGCCCTTTGCGCCACTTGAATTGTTCTTGTTGAAGTTGGGCCTTGAGTTCTTCTTGCTCCAAAATTGCCTTGAAGCAAGGGCCATGTGTTCATGATAGGCATACTTCGTATCTTCAAGGCTGCTCTCCTCTTCATCCTCTTCTTCATCTTCATCCTCTTCCTCCATACTAACCTTGGCCTTTAGAGCAAGGTTGGGTTTCTTTACTCTTTGAGAGCGAAGTACTGCATTGTCGGTGGTCTTGTCCAAGATGCTCATAGCAACGAACTCATCCAACACATCACTTGAGGACAAGGTGTGGAAGTCCGGCCTTTGACGAATGACGGAGGACATGGCTTTGTGGTAGGGCATCATTGCCTTGAGGAATTTGCGCTTGATCCAATTGTCATCCATGTCCTTGCTTCCATGATCTTGGAGCGAGACCGCGAGTTTGGTTACCCTCCTATAGAGCTCATGAGGTTCTTCATCTTCTTTCATTGCAAACTCATCGGCTTCATCTTGCACAACTTCATAGTTGGAGCGTTGAATGCTTGCGCTTCCCCGGTAGAGGGAAACCACTTGGCGCCAAGCATGTTTGGCCAAGGAGTAGGGCCGGAGATGAGGAAGGTCTTCGGGTGGGATAGCTTCTTGAATGATGAAGAGAGCATTCTCATTGAATTGATTATCCACGGCTTCTCTAGGAGTGAAGTTGCTTCGGTCATGCGGATAGAAACCTTCTTCAATGATTCTCCAAAGGTTAGTGTTCACATGATTTAAATGATGCTTAAAACGATAGACCCAAGAATCAAATTCTACATTCTTCTCAATCTTAGGGGTCGGGCCGACATGATTCAAATGAGTGGAAGGGAGAGGTCCACCATAGACAAGTGGAGGTTCCACATGGGCAAAGATGTCGGTGCCACTTTTACCACTAGAAGGAAGGGCTTTCTCGCTAGTAGCTTCCCCCTTGTCGGAGGTAGCATCCGTTACCTTGTTGGAAGGATCACCCACTTTCAACGGTGCGGTGGAAAGTTTAAGCCCTTCTAAGAATTCATTAAACATGCCTTTGACCTCGATCGTCATGGAGGTTTTCAATGTGTAAAACGCCACATTGAACTCCTCACGAGAGACCGCGGTTCCCCCATCTCCCGTAGAAATTACCGGATTTGCACCGGAGTGCTCCTCCTCACCTTCTACAACATCAACCATACTCTTCGGACGGTAAATTCCTTAATAAAGAGATGAGGCTCTGATACCAATTGAAAGGATCGATATAGTTGACTAGAGGGGGTGAATAGGCAACTAACAATTTTTAGCTTTTCTTTAACAATTTAAACTTTGCATCAAAGTAGGTTGTCTAGATGTGCAACTAAGTGAGCAACCTATATGATGCAACAATGATAATTACACAAGCAAGCAAGAGATGTATCACAAATAAGCTTGCACAAGTAAAGGCACGAGATAACCAAGAGTGGAGCCGGTGGAGACGAGGATGTGTTACCGAAGTTCCTTCCCTTTGAAGGGAAGTACTGTAACACCCTCGATGCGACTATATCTCCCACGTGTCGAGGCACGACTTAGAGGCATAATCGCATTGAAGGCATATGTCGCAAGCCAGGCAATCATCACAAACATCCCATGTAATATAGATAATCAAAAAGGGATAACATAGTCGGCTTACACTCGCCACGTCAATCAAGTACATAAATAACATACATCATCCAAACACTCATGGCTCGACTACGGCGCCAAAATAAAAGATAACCCAACATGCGACACGGTCCCGATCACCCCCAACAGGGCACCACTACTGATCATCAGGAAAGGAAACATAATAACGTTAAGAGTCCTTGTCGAACTCCCACTTGAGCTCGAGCGCGTCACCTGGAGCAGAATCATCAGGCCCTGCATCTGGTGTAATAGTAATCTATGAGCCACAGGGACTCAGCAATCTCGCACCCTCGCGATCAAGACTATTTAAGCTTATAGGTAAGGCAAGGTAAAAATATATGTGGAGCTGCAGCAAGCGACTAGCAAATATGGTGGCTAACGTATTCGCAAAAGAGAGCAAGAAGAGGAGGCAAAGCACGAGCGAGAAACTAGAGAACAACCTGCGCAAGCATTACTCCAACACCGTGTCCACTTCCCAGACTCCGCCGAGAAGAGGCCATCACGGTAACACACTCAGTTGATCCATTTTAATTAAGTTAATGTTCAAGTTGTCTACAACCGGACATTAACAAATTCCCATCTGCCCATAACCGCGGGCACGGCTTTCGAAAGTTCAAATCCCTGCAGAGGAGTCCCAACTTAGCCCATGACAAGCTCTCATGGTCAACGAAGGAATAGACCTCCTCCCAAGACGTTCCGATCAGACTCAGTATCTCGGTTCTTCAAGACACTTCGACAGGTTAAAACAAGACCAGCAACACCACCCAGATGTGCCAACAAATCCCGATAGGAGCTGCACATACCTCGTTCTCAGGGCACACCGGATGAGCAAGATGTCGGGTAGGCCAGCCCAGAGTTGCCCCTGGTAGCCCCGGACATCGCTCGGTTGGACCAACACTCAGAGGAGCACTGGCCCGGGGGGGCTAAAATAAGATGACCCTCGGGCTCCGGAAACCCAATGGAAAAGAGGCTAGGTGGCAAATGGTAAAACCAAGGTTGGGCGTTGCTGGAAAAGCTTTAATCAAGGCGAACTATCAAGGGGTTCCCATTATAACCCAACCGCGTAAGGAACGCAAAATCCGGGAACATAACACCGATATGACAGAAACTAGGGCGGCAAGAGTGGAACAAAACACTAGGCGAGAGGCTGAGCCTTCCATCCTTCACCAAGTATATAGATGCATTAAGATAACAAGATAATATAATGATACCCCAACAAGTAAATAAATGTTCCAACAAGGAACGGCCTTCAATCTTCACCTGCAACTAGCAACGCTATAAGAGGGGCTGAGCAAAGCGGTAACATAGCCAATCAACGGTTTGCTAGGACATGGTGGGTTAGAGGTTTGACATGGCAATTTGGGAGGCTTGAAAGCAAGTGGTAGGCATCTTAGCATTGGCATAGCAAAAGAGCGAGCATCTAGCAAAGCAAAGATAGTAGTGATTTCGAGGGTATGATCATCTTGCCTGCAAAGTTGTCAGAGTTGACTGGATCCTCGAAAGCAAACTCAATGGGCTCCTCATTAGTGAACTCGTCTCCCGGCTCTACCCAAACAAGACAAACAAGCAACAAGGACACAATCAACCACGTGCAAGGATCAAACAATATGATGCAAGGATGATATGCTATGTGGGATGCATATGCAAGATGTGACAAGGAATGCATGAACCTAGCCTCAACTTGGGAATCCAAGTGTGCCACTGGAAAGATGAGATGAAATCGCTTGAAAACGATATAAAGATCGCCGGAATCGGAGTTACGGTTTGGAAATGGCAAGCAAAACAAATATGACACCGGTCTACGATTTACAGCAAGTAGGCACCTAAATGCAATGAGATGAACATGATACAGCACTCAAACATGACAAAAAAATACATGGCAGGGATGCATTCAAGATTCTTAACAAAAGTCTAGCACTGAGCTACGGCCAAATCATCCATTAACAGGTTCAAACAAGCATGGCAAAAATGCATATGGCAAACAGATCTCAGACTTAGTGAAATTAACACTTGTCTGGAATTTCAGATTAGGTAGCCCTCTTCGGAGCAACAAAACTACATGCTACAGGACCTGAACATGGCAAAGTAAAGCATGGAATGGAGCTACTCAAAGAGCTTAACAAAAGTCCCTTAGTGACCTTGAGCCAAAAGGGATCAGAAAATACAATTGCAAGCATGTGAACATGGCAAAAACATAATCAGTTCTCAGACTTAGTGAAAACTGGCACAGTCTGAAACAGATATCAAGTAGGCATGTTTACGAGCGCGATGCACTCACTACAGAGCATGTCATGACAATCTAAGCATACACCCATAAATAATACACAAAATGCAAGCTAGACATGGCAAGAACAACAGCATAGCATCCACGGATCGACTACAACATCATCGGCAAAATTGCAAACAAGTTGACAATCTGCCCAGATTCACAAAGTAGCAAAAGTAGAGCTCGATTGACTCAAGCTAGGTTGCTTCATAATTGCAAAAAAATACATGGATGGATAGAGCACTACAAGATTAATAAAACATCCTTACTGATCATCCTCAAAAGAGGCACGGATCACTAGGAAACAGCATGAACATATGGCATCATGAACTAAACAGCTCAAGGACTTGGTGGAAATGCTAAGTCCTTGAAAACAGAATTAGCAAGTGCGCCACTTTGCAAGCTTGCAGTAGGCACCACACACATCACAAAGATACATGGGTTGCACCTCTGGAAAGATGGCAAAACCCTTAACAAAACATATGTAGAGCTCATGGGCATATCATGCACACAATAATCATGGAAAAAATGACAAATGTCTAAAATGGAGTAGCAGATCTGACAATTATCTCAAGTAGCCCTCTTCTAACAGCATTTCGGGCATCAAGATGACCTCAAATGAAAATGATGCAATGGAATGAAATGATGCACTCTCTGAGATGAACATTTTGATATGCTATATGCCAAAAACGGAGCTACGGATGCGAAGATATAGCACGATGAAGTTTGCAAAAAAATAATGAGAGAGGGGAAAATCAACCCTAGGGTTCGTCCCAGATCTGGATCGGCACGTGAACCGAGGAGCTCCGGCGAGGGTTGACATGCTCCGGCGAGGTCGCAAAATTGGCGGGGAGGAGAGGGAGAGTCGGATCTGGCAGGATCCGGGCCGGATCTGGCGGCGGACGGCGACCCGAGGCGGCAGCTGGTGACGCGATGCACGGAGCAGGGCGGCGCCGGTGCGGAGGGGCGGCGCGCCGGCATCGAGGCGGCGGGCGGAGCAGGCGGCGGCGCGGTGAGGCAACGCCCCTCGGCGAGGTGGCGCGGTGGCGCTGTAGCGCGGGGACCGGCTCAGGCCGGGAGGGCCGGCGCTAGGCCTGGCGTGCCCGCGTCGGTGGGGAGGCGGCGAAGCGGTCCCCGGGACAGGTGGCGACATCTGACTGGTGCGGCGGGGCGGGCGGACACGTCCGGCCGTCTGGATTTCGTCCGGCGCGGAGGACGAAAGAGACTAGGGTTAGGACGAGGGGGATCCGAAATTTCGAGGAGGGGTCTTTAAATAGGCATAGAGGGAGCTAGGAGTGTCCAAATGAGGTGTGGTTTTCGGCCACGTGATCGTGATCGAACGCTCTAGATGATGGAGAGGGTTTTGGTGGGTTTTGGGCCAAATTGGAGGGGTGTTGGGCTGCAACACACACGAGGCCTTTTCGGTCCCTCAGTTAACAGTTGGAGTATCATACGAAGTCCAAATGATACGAAACTTGACAGGCGGTCTACCGGTAGTAAACCAAGGCCGCTTGGAAAGTCTCGGTCCAATCCGGAAATGTTTAATCCCCACACACGAAAGAAAGGTAGAATTGACCACCGGAGGAGAACGAAACGCCGGAATGCAAAACGGACAACGGGGAAAATGCTCGAATGCATGAGATGAACACGTATGCAAATGCAATGCACATGATGACATGATATGAGATGCATGATAACAATAACAACACACGGAGACAAAGACCCGAACCCGAGAAAATAAAATAACTTAATGTCGGAAACGGCAAGAGTTGGAGTACAAATTGGGAAAGTAATATCCAGGGTGTTACAACACTCCACCACTACGAAAGGATCTCGTCCCGAGATCTTGGACTGAAAGAACGCCGGGTACTCAGAACGGAGGTGATCCTCGCGTTCCCAGGTAGCTTCACGGTCGGAATGGTGTGACCACTTGAGTTTGAGGAATTTGATTGACTTATTGCGAGTCTTGCGTTCAGTCTCTTCAAGAATAGCAACTGGGTGCTCACGATAGGAGAGATCTTCTTGGAGCTCAATGTCCTCGAAGTTGACGGTGCGGTCAGGAGTCTTGAAGCACTTTCGGAGCTGAGAGACATGGAACACATCATGAACATTTGCAAAGTTTGAAGGAAGCTCGATTTGATAGGCGAGATCGCCTCTCTTGCTGACAATCTTGAAAGGTCCCACGTATCTAGGGGCAAGCTTCCCTTTGATACCGAAGCGACGAGTACCTTTCATAGGAGAGACACGGAGGTAAACATGATCTCCGATCTCGAAAGCCAAATCACGGTGCTTACTATCATAGTAGCTCTTCTGGCGGGATTGGGCTGCTTTGAGGTTATCACGAATGACTTTGCACATTTCTTCTGCCTCTGTGATTAAGTCATTACCCAAAAGCTGACGTTCACTGGTTTCAGACCAGTTGAGAGGGGTACGGCACTTCCTGCCATACAGAATTTCAAATGAGGCCTTGCCCGAACTTGCTTGAAAACTATTGTTGTAGGAGAATTCAGCATAAGGAAGACAATCCTCCCATTTCATGCCGAAGGAGATCACACAAGCCCTGAGCATATCTTCAAGAATCTGGTTGACACGCTCGACTTGACCGCTAGTTTGAGGATGGAAAGCTGTGCTGAAGCGGATGTTGGTGCCCATGGCCTTCTGAAAAGAATCCCAAAACTTGGAGGTAAAGATGCTGCCACGGTCTGAAGAGATCACTTGAGGAACACCGTGGAGAGAGACAATCCGAGAGGTATAGAGTTCCGCCAATTGAGCTGCAGTGATTGACTCTTTGATAGGTAGAAAGTGAGCCACTTTGGTGAGTTTGTCGATGACAACGAATATAGCATCATTGCCACGCTTGGACTTTGGAAACCCAGTCACGAAGTCCATCTCAATGTGGTCAAACTTCCATTCTGGAATGGCAAGAGGTTGGAGGAGACCAGCTGGCCTTTGGTGTTCTGCCTTCACTCTTCTGCAGACATCACATTCATTCACGAATTGAGTAATCTCGCGCTTCATTCGAGTCCACCAATAAGCCTGCTTGAGATCCTGATACATCTTCGTACTCCCAGGGTGGATGGAGAGGAGAGAATTGTGAGCCTCGTTCATGATCACTTTACAGAGTTCACCTTTGGGCACAACAATACGATCCTCGAAAAAGAGAGTATCCTTGTCATCAAGGCGGTAGCACTTGTACTTGGGTTGACTCTTGGCAATCCCAATCTTCACCTTTTTCACCATAGCATCAAGAAGCTGGGCTTGGCGAATCTGGTCTTCTAAGGTAGGAGAGACTTGAAGGTTGGCGAGGAAACCTTGAGGAACAACTTGCAGATTAAGTTTGCGGAAAGCTTCACAAAGCTCGGGTTGATAAGGCTTGAGAATCAGACTGTTGCAGTAAGCCTTCCTGCTCAATGCGTCAGCAATCACATTGGCCTTGCTTGGAGTATACTCGATACTCGGATTATACTCTTGAATCATTTTGACCCATCGAGTTTGCCTGAGGTTGAGATTAGGCTGAGTGAAGATGTACTTGAGACTCTTGTGATCAGTGAAAATGTCCACTTTTCTTCCCAATAGAAGATGTCTCCAAGTCAAAAGAGCATGCACAACTGCGCCAACTCGATATCATGAGTGGGGTAATTCTTCTCATTAGGCTTCAACTGGCGAGAGGTATAAGCAACAACTTTCTTCTCTTGCATCAATACTGCGCCAAGACCTTGGAGATAGGCATCACAAAAGACCTCGTACGGCTTGGATTCATCAGGCGGAGTCAGAACTGGAGCAGTGATCAATTTCTCTTTCAAAGTGTTGAAAGCAATGTCACACTTCGGAGACCAAACGTACTTGACGTGCTTCTAGAGAAGATTAGAGAGAGGCTTCGCGATCTTAGAAAAGTTTTCAACGAATCTTCGGCAGTAGCTTGCGAGACTGAGGAAGCTACGGAGTTGTTTCACGTTCTGAGGAGTTTCCCAATTCACAATTGCGGACACCTTCTCAGGATTCACGGCAATGCCCTTTGCAGAGATGATATGACCAAGATAAAGAACCTCATCGAGCGAAAATTCGCACTTGGAGAACTTGGCGTAGAACTGATGTTCTCTGAGCTTATCAAGAACCAAATGCAAGTGCTTGGCATGATCTTCCTTGTTCTTCGAGAAAACCAGAATGTCGTCGAGATAGACCAAAACGAAGTCATTGGTGTAGGCATTGAAGATGAAGTTCATCATGCGAGAGAAAGTCGGAGGAGCGTTGTCGAGGCCAAAAGACATGACAGTGTATTCATATGAACCATAGCTTGTCCTGAAAGCCGTCTTGGGAATATCTTGCTCACGGATTCGAATCTGATGATAACCCATACGAAGATCAAGCTTGGAGAATACTTGGGCACCTTTGAGTTGTTCAAACAGCTCATTGATGTTGGGAAGTGGGTATTTGTTCTTTATAGTCTTCTTGTTCAATGGGCGGTAATCAACACAAAGTCAGTCTGTTCCATCCTTCTTCTTCACAAAAAGAACACCATAACCCCACGGAGAAGAACTAGGCCGGATGAGACCCATTCTTTCTTGAATATCGAGTTGCTTCTTCAGCTCCTTCAACTCTTCAGGTCCGAGCTTGTAAGGACGCTTGCACACAGGTTCCGTGCCGGGCTCAAGATCAATAATGAATTCAACTGGCCGGTGCGGAGGCATTCCTGGAAGCTCTTCTGGAAAGACGTCTTGATATTCGCAAACGACTGGAATCTGCGAGATAGCATCCAGTTCACCCTTCTCATTGAGAGAAAACAGACGAATAGTATCATCACGAGCGGCAAAGACAATTACATCCTCAGACGAATGAGTCAATTGAATCTGCCTGGCTGCACAATCAAGCTGAGCCTTGTGCTTAGAAAGCCAATCCATTCTGAGAATAAGGTCAATATCCGAGTTGCCAAGAACCATAGGAGAAGAAAGGAACTTGTAGTCGCCCAAGGTGATAGTAACATCCGGAGCCATCATTTTAGTGTTCATGAACAAACCCGGAGAAGAAACCGCTATCGGCTTAGGCAAATCAATAGTATGCACATCATGCATAGATGCAAAAGGCTTCGATAAAAATGATAAAGATGCACCAGTGTCAAAAAGAACTCTTGCTGGAATGTCATTAATAGGAAGGTTACCCATGATCACATCTGGTGAGTCCTCTGCCTGAGCTGCATTCAGCAAGTTGACCTTGGCGGACTTGGTGTTATGCTTGACCATAGCTGTACTTGTCGATCTGACAGGAGGAGGAGGAAGACGCCTCTGGTTGAAACACTTGTTGGCATAGTGACCCTTCTGTTGGCACTTGTTGCACGTGACCTCTGAAAGTGGACGGTGGTACGGAGCACTCGATCTTGGAGCTTGAGACGAAGTCTTATTCTGAAAGCCAGGGTTGGGTGGGTGGGAAGAACCACTACCACCTTTGCTCTTCTGTTGATACGGCTGACGGAACAGAGGAGGAGGTAGCCAATACTTCTGCTGCTTGGCCACTTGAGTAGAGGAAGAAGGAGTAACATCTCTGACTCGCTTCTTGGAAGCATCACACCTCAACTGAGCAGCCTCTTGCTTCAGTGCCATGTTGTAGAACTCATCGTACCTCAAGGGCTCAAAGAGAACAAGAGCTAGCTGGATTTCTTCTCTGAGACCACCCCTGAACTGGTATATCATGCTCTTCTCATCAGGGACGTCCTGCTTGGCAAAGCGGGCGAGCTTCTGAAACAACTTGTTGTAGTCATAGACAGACAAAGAGCCTTGCTTCAGGTTGCGGAATTCCTCATGCTTGCTTTCAACCACGCTCTGAGGGATATGGTGAGCTCTGAAATCTTGACGGAATTCATCCCAGGTGATAACACGTCCACCTCTGGAGTCCTTGTACTGCTGGAACCATTCTGCAGCTTGATCTTTGAGTTGGAAGGAAGCGAACTTGACAAAGTCCTCAGGCCTGACGTTACTGCACTCGAAATGCTTGCACAGATCCACAAGCCAATCATCAGCATCGGTTGCCTCAACACAATTGCTGAAAGTCTTTGGCCCGTTAGCAAGGAACTGGTTGAGTGTAGCAAAGTGATTCTGATTGTTGCCTTGATTCCCTTGGTTGCGCTCTTGAAGAATTTGCATGATCAACTGTGTGTTTGCATTGGTTGTGGCCATCACAGCTTGCCATGCCTCCGGAGGAGGTGGAGGTGGTGGCGGATCAGGATTCAGAGTCATGCGCGTTGCAGGAGCCATCCTGAAGAGGTTGACATCCATTAGCACATTGATAGACAATTATTGAAGCTGATTCCAATGGAATGAAAATTGCAACATATAGTCTTCACATCCGAACAAAATGAACGAATGCATTCCTCTTGAAATGGTCACATATCCATAAATTGAGAAGCCACGTAGAATTCAGGTAGAGAAATAAATCAACAAGGTATGGATCAAGAACGAATAATCGGTAAGAAATCCCAATCTCAAACCAATATCCGTGGAAGAAGAACTAGAGCTATGAGAATTCCCACCTATGAAACTCCTGAACCTTTCCGGTTATGCAATCAGGTGTTGGGGATACAGGGGAAGCATAATACCTCACCCAATCCTAGCAAATCCTACATCCAGCTATATCCATCCTTCAACACATAACCGAGAAAAACTTCGGAAACCATCTACCTCAACCTTTGAAAAGCATCCGTTATACAAGTTATGGCGATACTCCCGAACTCCCGCCCCAGTACTGGGTGGCGTCGAGGTTATCTCACCAACGAACTGCATAAAAGAGTTTTTCGATGTCGGCGTACTAAACTCAGGTATACCAGAACTGCAACGATAAAATTATGACGACAACACCTCAGAGCTCAACTCCCCGGGACACTTCCACAAAACCCCTGACAGGAGGCACCAAGACAATGTTCTCATCATAAAACCATCAGAACGATTCCAAGATACCCGCGTGATCCTAAAAAAAAGTTAGTGAAATTTGAGAAGAGAAGAGTCAAAACTCTACGTTAGGATGCCTTACCAGAGCGATGAGGAGACTGGGAAGTAAAAAGAATTCCTACTCTCTGATATATAATTCCTAAATGACTCAAAACATTTTTCTAGACACAACTCGGCCGCTAAAACGATCAAGCAATGGGGCTCCTAAGGTCGGGGAAGGCTCTGATACCAACTTGTAACACCCTCGATGCGACTATATCTCCCACGTGTCGAGGCACGACTTAGAGGCATAATCGCATTGAAGGCATATGTCGCAAGTCAGGCAATCATCACAAACATCCCATGTAATATAGATAATCAAAAAGGGATAACATAGTTGGCTTACACTCGCCACGTCAATCAAGTACATAAATAACATACATCATCCAAACACTCATGGCCCGACTACGGCGTCAAAATAAAAGATAACCCAACATGCAAAACAGTCCCGATCACCCCCAACAGGGCACCACTACTGATCATCAGGAAAGGAAACATAATAACGTTAAGAGTCCTCGTCGAACTCCCACTTGAGCTCGAGTGCGTCACCTGGAGCGGAATCATCAGGCCCTGCATCTGGTGTAATAGTAATCTGTGAGTCACAGGGACTTAGCAATCTCGCACCCTCGCGATCAAGACTATTTAAGCTTATAGGTAAGGCAAGGTAAAAATATATGTGGAGCTACAGCAAGCGACTAGCAAATATGGTGGCTAACTTATTCGCAAAAGAGAGCGAGAAGAGAAGGCAAAGCGTGAGCGAGAAACTAGAGAACAACCTGCGCAAGCATTACTCCAACACCGTGTCCACTTCCCAGACTCCGCCGAGAAGAGGCCATCACGGTAACACACTCAGTTGATCCATTTTAGTTAAGTTAAGGTTCAAGTTGTCCACAACCGGACATTAACAAATTCCCATCTGCCCATAACCGCGGGCACGGCTTTCGAAAGTTCAAATCCCTGCAGAGGAGTCCCAACTTAGCCCATGACAAGCTCTCATGGTCAACGAAGGAATAGACCTCCTCCCAAGACGTTCCGATCAGACTCGGTATCTCGGTTCTTCAAGACACTTCGACAGGTTAAAACAAGACCAGCAACACCACCCAGATGTGCCGACAAATCCCGATAGGAGCTGCACATACCTCGTTCTCAGGGCACACCGGATGAGCAAGATGTCGGGTAGGCCAGCCCAGAGTTGCCCCTGGTAGCCCCGGACATCGCTCGGTTGGACCAACACTCAGAGGAGCACTGGCCCGGGGGGGCTAAAATAAGATGACCCTCGGGCTCCGGAAACCCAAGGGAAAATAGGCTAGGTGGCAAATGGTAAAACCAAGGTTGGGCATTGCTGGAAAAGCTTTAATCAAGGCGAACTATCAAGGGGTTCCCATTATAACCCAACCGCGTAAGGAACGCAAAATCCGGGAACATAACACCGATATGACGGAAACTAGGGCGGCAAGAGTGGAACAAAACACTAGGCGAGAGGCTGAGCCTTCCACCCTTCACCAAGTATATAGATGCATTAAGATAACAAGATAATATAATGATATCCCAACAAGTAAATAAATGTTCCAACAAGGAACGGCCTTCAATCTTCACCTGCAACTAGCAACGCTATAAGAGGGGCTGAGCAAAGCGGTAACATAGCCAATCAACGGTTTGCTAGGACATGGTGGGTTAGAGGTTTGACATGGCAATTTGGGAGGCTTGAAAGCAAGTGGTAGGCATCTTAGCATTGGCATAGCAAAAGAGCGAGCATCTAGCAAAGCAAAGATAGTAGTGATTTCGAGGGTATGATCATCTTGCCTGCAAAGTTGTCAGAGTTGACTGGATCCTCGAAAGCAAACTCAATGGGCTCCTAATTAGTGAACTCGTCTCCCGGCTCTACCCAAACAAGACAAACAAGCAACAAGGACACAATCAACCACGTGCAAGGATCAAACAATATGATGCAAGGATGATATGCTATGCGGGATGCATATGCAAGATGTGACAAGGAATGCATGAACCTAGCCTCAACTTGGGAATCCAAGTGTGCCACTGGAAAGATGAGATGAAATCGCTTGAAAACGGTATAAAGATCGTCGGAATCGGAGTTACGGTTTGGAAATGGCAAGCAAAACAAATATGACACCGGTCTGCGATTTACAGCAAGTAGGCACCTAAATGCAATGAGATGAACATGCTACAGCACCCAAACATGACAACAAAATACATGGCAGGGATGCATTCAAGATTCTTAACAAAAGTCTAGCACTGAGCTACGGCCAAATCATCCATTAACAGGTTCAAACAAGCATGGCAAAAATGCATATGGCAAACAGATCTCAGACTTAGTGAAATTAACACTTGTCTGGAATTTCAGATCAGGTAGCCCTCTTCGGAGCAACAAAACTACATGCTACAGGACCTGAACATGGCAAAGTAAAGCATGGAATGGAGCTACTCAAAGAGCTTAACAAAAGTCCCTTAGTGACCTTGAGCCAAAAGGATCAGAAAATACAATTGCAAGCATGTGAACATGGCAAAAACATAATCAGTTCTCAGACTTAGTGAAAACTGGCACATGCTGAAACAGATATCAAGTAGGCATGTTTACGAGCTCGATGCACTCACTACGGTGCAAGTCATGACAAGCTAAGCATACATCTATCAAGAACACACAAAATGCAAGCTAGACATGGCAAGAACAATAACATAGCATGCACGGATCAACTACAACATCATCGGCAAAATTGCAAACAAGTTGACAATCTGCCCAGATTCACAAAGTAGCAAAAGTAGAGCTCGATTGACTCAAGCTAGGGTGCTCCATAATTGCAAACAAAGACATGGATGGATAGAGCACTACAAGATTAACAAAACATCCTTACTGATCATCCTCAAAAGAGGCACGGATCACTAGGAAACAACATGAACATATGGCCATATGAGATAAACAGCTCAAGGACTTAGTGGAAATGCTAAGTCCCTGAAAACAGAATTACCAAGTGCCCCACTTTGCAAGCTTGCACTAGGCACCACACACATCACAAAAATAAATGGGTTGCACCTCTGGAGATATGGCAAAACCCTTAACAAAACATATGTAGAGCAACAGGGCATATCATGCACACAATAATCATGGCAAAAATGACAAATGTGCAAATGGAGTAGCAGATCTGACAATTAACTCAAGTAGCCCTCTTCTAACAGCATTTCGGGCATCAAGATGACCTCAAATGAAAATGATGCAATGGAATGAAATGATGTACTCTCTGAGATGAACATTTTGATATGCTATATGCCCAAAACGGAGCTACGGATGTGGAGATATAGCACGATGAAGTTTGCAAAAAAATAATGAGAGAGGGGGAAAATCAACCCTAGGGTTCGTCCCAGATCTGGATCGGCACGCGAACCGAGGAGCTCCGGCGAGGGTTGACTTGCTCCGGCGAGGTCGCAAAATCGGCGGGGAGGAGAGGGACAGTCGGATCTGGCCGGATCCGGGCCGGATCTGGCGGCGGACGGCGACCCGCGGTGGCGGCTGGTGACGCGTGCACGGAGCAGGGCGGCGCCGGTGCGGAGGCGGCGGCGCGCCGGCGTTGAGGCGGCGGGGCGGAGCAGGCGGCGGCGCGGTGAGGCAACGCCCCTCGGGCGAGGTGGCGCGGTGGCGCTGTAGCGCGGGGCCGGCTCGGGCCGGGAGGGCCGGCGCTGGGCCTGGCGGGCCCGCGTCGGTGGGGAGGCGGCGAAGCGGTCCCCGGGACAGGTGGCGGCGTCTGACTGGTGCGGCGGGGCGGGCGGACACGTCCGGCCGTCCGGATTTCGTCTGGCGGCGCGGAGGACGAAAGAGACTAGGGTTAGGACGAGGGGGATCCGGAATTTCGAGGAGGGGTCTTTAAATAGGCATAGAGGGAGCTAGGAGTGTCCAAATGAGGTGCGGTTTTCGGCCACGTGATCATGATCGAACGCTCTAGATGATGGAGAGGGTTTTGGTGGGTTTTGGGCCAAATTTGAGGGGTGTTGGGCTGCAACACACACGAGGCCTTTTCGGTCCCTCGGTTAACCGTTGGAGTATCATAGGAAGTCCAAATGCACGAAACTTGACAGGCGGTCTACCGGTAGTAAACCAAGGCCGCTTGGAAAGTCTCGGTCCAATCCGGAAATGTTTAATCCCCACACATGAAAGAAAGGTAGAATTGACCACCGGAGGAGAACGAAACGCCGGAATGCAAAACGGACAACGGGGAAAATGCTCGAATGCATGAGATGAACACGTATGCAAATGCATCGCACATGATGACATGATATGAGATGAATGACAACGATAACAACACACGGAGACAAAGACCCGAACCCGAGAAAATAAAATAACTTAATGTCGGAAACGGCAAGAGTTGGAGTACAAATTGGGAAAGTAATATCCGGGGTGTTACAAGTATGTCTCCGTTGGAGCGGTGTGGAGGCACAATGCTCCCCAAGAAGCCACTAGGGCCACCTTATTCTCTTCACGCCCTCACACAATGCGAGATGCCGTGATTCCACTATTGGTGCCCTTGGAGGCGATGACCGAACCTTTACAAACAAGGTTGGGGCAATCTCCACAACTTAATTGGAGGCTCCCAACGACACCATGAAGCTTCACCACAATGGACTATGCCTCCGTGGTGACCTCAACCGTCTAGGGTGCTCAAACACCCAAGAGTAACAAGATCCGCAAGGGATTAGTGGGGGGAATCAAATTTTTCTTGGTGGAAGTGTAGATAGGGGCCTTCTCAACCACTCTCGAGCAAATCAACAAGTTTGATTGGCTAGGGAGTGAGATCGGGCGAAAATGGAGCTTGGAGCAACAATTGAGCTTAGGGTTGAAAGAGGTGGTCAACTAGAGGAAGAAGACACCCCTTATATAGATGTGGACAAAATCCAACCGTTATCCACCTAACCAGCCCGCGACATGCGGTACTACCGCCCTGACCAGCGGTACTACCGTAAGGCCATGCGGTACTTTTGCCCCTGACCAGTGGTACTACTGCAAGGCCATGTGGCACTACCGTGAGGGGCCGCAGTACTACCGCAACAGCAGGAGGAGCTAGGGCAGACCTGTAGCACAAGGGCTGAGGGCGGTACTACCGCAGGCGCGGTACTACCGCTCCCCCTTGTGGTACTACCACAAGGCAGGAAACTCCTAGCCTGTGAAGAGCGTGGATGAATAAAAATACATCCGTGCCTACTTTCACTGGAAAACAAACAATGCAAAAATCTGACACAGTACTACCGCTGAGGAGCAGTACTACCGCCTGGCAGCTGAGCCAGGCCGCGCGCGGTACTACCGTGCACGGGGTGCGGTACTACCGCGGAGGCGCGGATGTAAAAAATTACATCCGCCCCTACTACAGCGATGAAGCGGCACTTGGCCTGGGGGCCACGGTACTGCAGCTCCGAAGGAGCGGTACTACCGTGGGCTCCTGTGGTACTACCGCTCCGAAGTACGGTACTACCGCAGGTGCCTGTGGTACTACCGCTCCAGGGAGCAGTACTACCACAGGCCCATCATCATCAACCAGGACAAAGCAAAGAGGATAAATGGAGAATGCTCCAATGAGAAAGGGAAAGGAGGAGACAAGGAAGAAAACGTGTACGTGGTGATTCCACCCGAACCTTTCCGACGCGGACCCCCTCTTAATAGTACGGCTTTCCTACGACTCAAATCCACCAAAAAGAAACGTAGAAAAATGCCGTCTTCAATAGTCTACGAGGGGTACCAAACCGTCTTGTGCCTAGCGATGAAACGTCTGGGAAACTTCAAGGCAGACGATTAGTCCGCAAAAGCATTGTCATCAATCACCAAAACACCTTAGGGATAAATATGCCCTTACAACCGCCTTACGGGGTGGCCACGAGGGTCAGGGGCGCGCCCCCCTGCCTCGTGGCCCCCTCGGGCACCATCTCGCGTGGATTTTTCTTCCCAAAAATCATATATATTCCAAAAAAAATCTCCCTCGGTTTTTATCCCGTTTGGACTCCGTTTGATATAGATATTCTGCGAAACAAAAAAACATGCAACAAACAGGAACTGACACTGGGCACTGGATCAATATGTTAGTCCCAAAAATAGTATAAAAAGTTGCCAAAAGTATATGAAAGTTGTAGAATATTGGCATGGAACAATAAAAAATTATAGATATGACGGAGACGTATCAAGTGTTGCAACAGCACAACTCAAACATAGGCACCTGCCGAGCACAGCTCAAGTGTTGCTTGGGGGCTCTTTGCTTCTCAAAGAACAAAGAGCTTGCACCCTTGCAATAGGCTATCAAGCCAGGCTTGGAAGCCAGGTGTATTCACCTAAAACCCCGGGTTATCCTGCCTTTTTTAAGTAAGCCACTCCGTCCAGGTAAACCTGGTACGACCCGCCGAACGTTTGACAAGTCAATCTCATAGACCCTGAACTTGTCAAAGTTAAAGCGATGATTGGTTAATGATTGAGGTCTATCTTAAAAGGCTTCGAAAAATGGTTTAACTCAATGGCCTAGCAGCCCATGAAAAGCCTAGATTTAGGGCCTGGCAGCCCATGAAAAGCCTTGTCTATTCTTTTTATGTTGTTTGCCAAGTTCTTTTTCCTTTAGTGAGATTTATAATATTTTATGATAAACCGGCGTTTATTGACCCGGGTTGGCTTTCAACAATAAGTTGTAAGTACATGATCAGTTATAATCCAGTGTTTATTGACCCGGTCTGGTTTTGACTACAAGTCACCAGTATTATATGTGGATACACCAGTGTTTATTATAACCCCATACGGTTTTATCATAAATCGGCAAAACATGGAAGGAGTTATCAATACTCAAGATTGGGGTTATCACCCTAAACATACAAAAGTTGGTCAACCAACAGTGTGATTCGATATCACAGGTATCGTCTTTTTCATCTTTGATTATTTTTTCAAAGTACAGCCTTGGTTATCAACCCCGGCTAGATATATATTTGGGCATCATGACTCGTCTAGCGGTAAACCGCCAGGACACTTTCAAATTTCTTGTATGCAGGAATAATTTGAATAACACCGCTACGGATTATGAACGTAATATATCCTTAAGCATGGTGGATTCACAGTATCAGGCAAAATAAGTATGCACGATGGCATGGTAGACCGAGTGTTTTGAACTAGCCTATTACAAGGCACTTTAATGCCCAAAAGAATAATTGTCTTCAGCAAGTGTGGCAGTACGCAAAAGGCTAAGCCGGCCTCCGGATCATGACTCGTCACCAGGCTGAGTTGAAGGCTGTGGATCGTCCTGCGCGGGTGCATCTTCCTCCTCTCTACCCAGTGGTTGGAAGTCAATGGTTGCCCAATCGATTCCAGTTAAGGCTTGGAACACAGCTTCATCACTTATAAGGTTTGAGGGGTCAACATCAGGGGCATAGGTGTGCTTACGGATTGGCGGAATAAGATCTTCTACATCATGTGTTGGTGCAGGATATCTTTTCTGATCAGAATCATAAACCGGCTGATAGTGAGAGAGATCCGTTTCCTTAGCCAATTTGCTCGCTATGGGGTGCATTTCCCTTGTCAACCTTCGAAGATCATCATTGTTAAATTCTGAATCGTCCTCCATTACGCCAGGGTAGCCGTTGCCTATAGCCGACGGTTCAAGATCTGGTATCCATGCCTTCGCTCGGATTAGCGCAGTCAGCGCACCTGACCTTGCAGCTGATCTTTTTAGTTCGTCCAACCGGGCGGGCAGCATTGACAGCTTCTCAATGGTTTCCTTTATCAAGGTTGGAGGCGGTTTGTTATGCGCAGCGGTGCAAATGGCCAGTTGGGCTCCGGAATATAACTGCTCTATTAGTGTATAGGCAGCCTTCAGCTTCATCCGCATGTCAGAGCCCAGATGGGTAATGCGAGTTCCTGTGTCATTGCAAGCATCAGTAAACCGGCAACTGATGAGATAATGTATATCGAAAAGCTTCTGATGAGGATACTTACCAAACACATCAAAGGTCATGGCATTTATTTGCCGCTTTAAGCCGGTCAGTTCTTCGACCATCGGTTTAAGGGCTGCTTCTGCGTCTTCAGCTCTCTTTTGTAATCCAGTTTTCTCTGTGCCCCAATCTGCCCGTTCCTTATTAAAAACTTCTTTTAGCTTTTCCATGGATGCTAAGGCACTGGTCAATTCCTCTTTGGCTTTGGAGGTTTCCGCTTGCTGAGATTTGATGTTTTCTTGAAGATCAGCAGTTTGGGCTTCCTTTTTGCTCAGCTCAGCCTATAAGAGGACATATTATGAGGTGGCAGTGAATATTTGAAGTACCAAGCACATAACAAGTTATACACTTGGCACTTGGGGGCTAATGCCTATTTGCTTGATTATCAGAAATCTTTTACAAGTCCCAAGCACAATACAAGTATTATTCTTGACACTTGGGGGCTAATGTACGTTTTCTCAAAGTAACATTGGTTAAAGTCCCGGTTTAGCTTGGAAAGATAAACCGGCCCTTGGGGACTACACCGACGAAAGTTTAAAGATTACAAAGTTAAAAGTACCGATTCATTTAAAAAAATAAACCGGCCCTTGGAGGATAAGCATGCAAAGTTGAGATATTGCAAAGTCCCGGTTTAGATTGGCATCATAAAATGGCCCTTGGGGGCTACTGGAGTTGGTACTTGAACTTGGACATAAGAGAGAAATAGTTATGAAGTTACCTCATATCGCTCCTTCATTAGATTCACTAAACCGGCTTCGTAGTCGCGGTTTGTGTATAGACGGTTTAAGAAACCAGAATGAAGTTCTTGGGCGTTGAGGTGGGCGTAGCTTGACAAGTCTGTGCTCCACTTGCCTTTGCCCATAGCAGAGAGTTCTTCCTTGGCACTATGCTTTGATAACGCGACAGGATTGCCAGGGGTGGTGTGGCCAACGCCAGTAATTATAATATCATCTTCCTTGTCACCAGCAGCCTTTACTGGAGTTGACGACTCATCAGCAGCCTTAGCTGGACTTGACGGTTTATCATCGGTTGGGACCGGGCTTGCCGGTTTATCAGTATGACCTGTTGCATCAACTTCTACTTGTTCAACAAAATCATGGTTTTGAGGGGGTGGATTATCAAACATGGCATCAGCATTGGTTCCTTCCAGTTCAACAACCACATGGCCGTCAGACGGTTTATCTACCCGAGCTTTCTTGCTGGGTCTGGCCTTGGCTCTGAAAGAAAAAGATATAAAGGTTAGTATAACACGCAAATATAAGGCGTCAAAGGAGTAAGTTTAAAGTGTTTACCTAGGGACAGTCTTAAGAGGAGGGAGATGTGTGGTCGTTGACTCGCCAGATGATGAAAGAGGCGTTCCCTGATAATTTGAATCGGATGGATTAAGAGGTTGTCGGAAATAACCCACCTTGGGATAAGAAGTATCGGAAGTGTTTGAGACCTCAGATCGACGTTTCCGAACCGGAGTGTTCGATAAACCGGCTGAAGTAACTACTTGGCCGATGTGCCGAGTTGTGCGGCGAGCTTCATGTTGCTGCTTCTTCAAAAGAAAGTTTGGGTCCAAGTGAGCTAGGGGGTGAGAAAATCTTACTTTCTGGACTGCTTGACGGATTTTTTTGTGTTGGCAGAGGGTCTGAACCGGAGGAAAGCATAATTACCTCTGCGTCATCGGCTTGGCTGCCTTTAGCGTCATCCTGATAATAATCATTGTCAATGAGGTGTATGAAAAATGAACCAAGAGAGTCAAGTTCTACCTCTACGTCCGGATCATCAAGGTCGGCATCAAGGTTTAACCCGATGGATTCAGCTGCCTTTTTCTTGACAGGTCTTTTAACAACCTTCGTTTTTGGTCGAGGGGTCTTGGCCGGTTTATCCTGCGGTTTCTTCTTCCAGAATGGGCCTTCACCTTGTTAAAAGATTGACAGAAGATATAAAATATTACACAAATAAGAATATCAAGTACAAGTAGGAGTGAGGCAAGTCTTACAGCTGGCGGTTTATTGGAAACGCAGAAGGGACTAAGCCCTGTTTTGCTGCAGATAGCCACCGGTTCATCCAACATCTTCTTAACAGACTCAGTAACTTCAGCCTCTGTTAGCTGAATATCAATATGTCGTTGAGGATATTTTAAGTCCCTTGTGTACTGACACATTAAACCGGGGCGACGGCTTAACGGTAAAATACTCCAAGATATCCAGCAACGAGCAAAATCAACTCCTGTCAAACTGTTAGCCATAAAGGCTCTGAGCTTGGTGAGTTGTGGAGCGTATGTGGCCCATTCCTTGGCAGTCAGCCATTGTGGAAGTGGATGTGTATTGGTAATCCGGTGAGCATGATAACCCGACAGAGGGTTCTCATCATCAGGGGAAGTGTCCTTATAGTAGAACCAAGTCTAGTTCCAGTCTTTAGGATGACTGTGAATCTTTGCATGAGGAAAGCCTACGTCCTTCCTTTTCTGAATAGAAACACCGCCAAGTTCAGTGTTGGGCCCGTCTACAAATTCAGTGCGACGGATCAAGTAGAAAAAAACCTTGAACAATTCAACAGTTGGTTCTTCTTGCAGATAGGCCTCAGAGAACACTTGAAAGTGGCAAATATTGGACACAAAGTTAGGTCCAATATCTTGAGGGTGGATCTGGAAGCTGGCAAGCACATCACGGAAAAACTTGGACCCGGGCGGTTTAAAACCACGGCTCATGTGATCAACAACTACCACTACCTCGCCATCCTTGGGGGTAGGAGGATTCTCTGGACCGGCAACTCGCAAGTGGATTTCGCTTCGTTTTGGTAAAGCGCCAGTTCTGACACATCCATCTAGCTGCTCTTCAGTAACCCGGGAAGGGACCCAGTTACAGGCATAAAATTGTTTGGCCATTTCAAATGAAAAAGCTGGAAAAAGATCAAATGTCGGTTTAAGGTTCATGACAGACAAGCGTAAAGCGTAGCAGATTAAGGGAAAGGTATTCAAGCATGCAAGATTGTTAAACCGGAGGTTGATGTTATTATAAATGGTAAAGCGATTGGCGGTTTACAAGGGGACTAATGGCATATAGCAGATTATTTTCTAAAGGATAAACCGCCCACGCAGACAATGAAAGTACAGATCTGAAGCAAAAATGAATAAGTGAGGAAAAACAAGTTTCACAGTTTTACATTGGAATTTCTGATCTACCACATGTCAGGAAAAGGAGAATAAATCTAGACCTAAAAACCAGTATAGAGGAGTTCATCAGTTCTAAGGAGGCCTTTGTACAAGAAAAGGGGATCTACTAGCATCTAAAATGGATACGAAACAGCTACCGTGTGAGTTTCATACTTCTTTTAGATCAAAAGAAGATGCAATGGAGAAACTATGAAGAATCCATAAGGAACAGCGAAGAACACAGACGAACTTGCAAACCCTAGCGGATCTACAAAGGAAGGGAAGAACAACTTACTGAAGCTGTGAAACAGTGGAGAGGCGCTGCAGGTTTCTGGTACGGTCAGGGTGATGCAACGGCCAGAGTTGAGGCAGAAGTGAAGGTCGACGACAGCGGTGGCGCTCGAGTGCTGAGGCGATGTGAGATAGAAGAGAGATGAAGAGGCAATGGGAGGAAAGAAAAGGAACCCTCAGCCCTATTTGTAAGACAAAGAGATAAGCGACATGCACAGAAATTGAGGAGCCCAAAAAATGGATATGCAGCAAAGTTGTTGCCTTGATTGTTGGAGGATCATTAATGAAGGGTATCTTCGGTTTTAATGAACAGGTGACGTCATGGCGGTTTATTATGAACTTGGAAGATGATGTCATGGCGGTTTAGAAGATCTATGCGAAGGTGTAGAAGGAGGAATTTTTCTAAGTGTTGAAGATTGACATGAACGAGTTCAAATCAATCTGGGGCCTAATGTTGGGGATATTACTATTAAATATAAACCCGCCATGAGGGGCCCGGTTATACCCACTGATGTCCACTACACAACCTTCTTCTTGTAGACGTTGTTGGGCCTCCAAGTGCATAGGTTTGTAGGACAGTAGCAAATTTCCCTCAAGTGGATGACCTAAGGTTTATCAATCTGTAGGAGGCGTAGGATGAAGATGGTCTCTCTCAAGCAACCCTGCAACCAAATAACAAAGAGTCTCTTGTGTCCCCAACACACCCAATACAATGGTAAATTGTATAGGTGCACTAGTTCGGCGAAGAGATGGTGATACAAGTGCAATATGGATGGTAGATAAAGGTATTTGTAATCTGAAATTATAAAAACAGCAAGGTAACAAGTGATAAAAGTGAGCGTAAACGGTATTTCAATGCATTGAAACAAGGCCTAGGGTTCATACTTTCGCTAGTGTAAGTTCCCTCAACAATACTAACATAATTGGATCATAAAACTATCCCTCAACATGCAACAAAGAGTCACTCCAAAGTCACTAATAGCGGAGAACGAACGAATAGATTATGGTAGGGTACGAAACCACCTCAAAGTTATTCTTTCCAATCAATCCGTTGGGCTATTCCTATAAGTGTCACAAACATCCTTAGAGTTCGTACTAGAATAACACATTAAGATACAAATCAACCAAAACCCTAATGTCACCTAGATACTCCAATGTCACCTCAAGTATCCGTGGGCATGATTATACGATATGCATCACACAATCTCAATTCATCTATTCAACCAACACAAAGGACCTCAAAGAGTGCCCCAAAGTTCTACCGGAGAATCACGACGAAAACGTGTGCCAACACCTATGCATAGGTTCATGAACCCACAAGTTGGTCACCTTAACATACATCAAGTGGCACGCGGTATCCCATTGTCACCACAGATATCCACAGCAAGACATACATCAAGTGTTCTCAAGTCTTTAAAGACTCAATCCGATAAGATTACTTCAAAGGGGAAACTCGATTCATTACAAGAGAGTAGAGGGGGGAAGAAACATCATAGGATCCAAATATAATAGCAAAGCTCGCGATACATCAAGATCGTATCATCTCAAGAACACGAGAGAGAGAGAGAGAGAGAGAGAGAGATCAAACACATAGCTACTGGTACATACCCTTAGTCCCGAGGGAGAACTACTCCCTCCTCGTCATGGAGAGCACCGAGATGATGAAGATGGCCACCGATGAGGGTTCCCCCCTCCGGCAGGGTGCCGGGACAGGGTCCCGATTGGTTTTTGGTGGCTACGGAGGCTTCTCGCGGCGGAACTCCCGATCTATGTTGCGTTCTGGAAGTTTTAGGGTACATGGATATATATGGGTGCAAGGAGGACGTCGGAGGAGCCACGGGGGCCCCACGAGATAGGGGCGCGCTCCCCACCCTCGTGAGCACCTCGTATCTCCCCTGACGTGGGATCCAGGTCCATCAGGTGTGTTTCCTTCCAAAAATAACTTCTCCAGTTGATTTCGTTCCGTTTCGACTCCGTCTGATATTCCTTTTCTTCAAAACACTGAAATAGGCATAAAACAGCAAATCTGGGCTGGGCCTCCGGTTAATAGGTTAGTCCCAAAAGTAATATAAAAGTGGATAATAAAGCCCAATATTGCCCAAAACTGTAGATAATATATCATGGAGCAATAAAAAATTATAGATACGTTGGAGACGTATCAAGCATCCCCAAGCTTAATTCCTGCTCGTCCTCGAGTAGGTAAATGATAAAAAGTTAATTTTTGATGTGGAATGCTAGTTGGCATAATTTCAATGTAATTCTTCTTACTTGTGGCAAGAATATTCAGATCCATAACATTCAAGACAAAAGTTCATATTGACATAGAAATAATAATACTTCAAGCATACTAATTAAGCAATCATGTCTTCTCAAAATAACATGGACAAAGAAAGTTATCCCTACAAAATCATATAGTCTGGCTATGTTGTATCTTCACCAAGTATTTAAATCATGCACAACCCCGATGACAAGCCAAGCAATTGTTTCATACTTTTGATGTTCTCAAACTTTTTCAATCTTCACGCAATATATGAGCGTGAGCCATGGATATAGCACTATAGGTGGAATAGAGTGGTGGTTGTGGAGAAGACAAAAAGGGAGAAGATAGTCTCACATCGACTAGGCGTATCAACGGGCTATGGAGATGCCCATCAATAGATATCAATGTGAGTGAGTAGGGATTGCCATGCAACGGATGCACTAGAGCTATAAATGTATGAAAGCTCAACAAAAGAAACTAGTGGGTGTGCATCCAACTTGCTTGCTCACGAAGACCTAGGGCACTTGAGGAGGCCCATCATTGGAATATACAAGCCAAGTTCTAAAATGTTAAATTCCCACTAGTATATGAAAGTGACAACATATGAGACTCTCTATATGAAGAACATGGTGCTACTTTGAAGCACAATATATGAGACTCGCTATATCATGGTGCTACTTTGAAGCACAAGTGTGGTAAAAGGATAGTAGCATTGTCCCTTTTATTTATTTTTTTATTATATTTTTATTTGGCCTTTCTTTTTTTTGGGACAATGCTCTATTGAATGATGATCATCACACTTCTATTTATTTACAACTCGATGATACAACTCGATACTAGAACAAAGATGACTCTATATGAATGCCTCTGGTGGTGTACCGGGATATGTAATCAATCAAGAGTGACAAGTATGAAAGAATTATGAGCGGTGGCTTTGCCACAAATACAATGTCAACTACATGATCATGCTAAGCAATATGACAATGATGGAGTGTGTCATAATAACCGGGACGGTGGAAAGTTGCATGGCAATATATCTCGGAATGGCTATGGAAATGCCATAATAGGGAGGTATGGTGGCTGTTTTGAGGAAGGTATATGGTGGGTTTATGGTACTGGCGAAAGTAGTGTGTTACTAGAGAGGCTAGCAAGGGTGGAAGGGTGAGAGTGCGTATAATCCATGGACTCAACATTAGTCATAGAGAACTCACATACTTATTGCAAAAATCTAGAAGTTATCAAAGCAAAGTATTACGCGCATGCTCCTAGGGGGATAGATTGGTAGGAAAAGACCATCGCTCGTCCCCGATCGCCACTCATAAGGAAGACAGTCAATAAATAAATCATGCTCCGACTTCGTTACATAACGGTTCACCATATGTGCATGCTACGGGAATCACAAACTTCAACACAAGTATTTCTCAAATTCACAACTACTCAACTAGCATGACTCTAATATTACCATCCTCATATCTCAAAACAATCATCAAGTATCAAACTTCTCTTAGTATTCAACACACTCATAAGAGAATTTTGTTATTCTTGAATACCTAGCATATTAGGGTTTTAAGTAAATTACCATGCTATTTAAGACTCTAAAAATAATATAAGTGAAGCATGAGAGTTCATCTATTTCTTCAAAATAAAACTACGACCATGCTCTAAAAGATATAAGTGAAGTGCTAGAGCAAATGACAAACTACTCCGAAAGATTTAAGTGAAGATCAATGAGTAGTTGAATAATTATGCAACTATGTGAAGACTCTCTAACATTTAATAATTTCAGATCTTGGTATTCTATTCAAACAGCAAGCAAAGCAAAATAAAATGACATCTAAGAATAGCAAACATCATGTGAAGAAGTAAAAACTTAGGATCAACCGATACTAACCGATAGTTGTTGAAGAAGAAAGGTGGGATGCCAACCAGGGCATCCCCAAGATTAGATGCTTGAGTCTTCTTGAAATATTATCTTTGGGTGCCTTGGGCATCCCCAAGCTTGAGATTTTGTGCCTCCTTAATTCCTCTCATATCATGGTCTCCCTAAATCTCAGAAGCTTCATCCACACAAAACTCAACAAGGACTCGTGAGATAAGTTAGTATAAACCATTGCAAAAACCTTATTATACTCTACTGTAGCAAATCACTAAAATTATTATTCAACATTGCATACTAAATGCCTCTGCATATTTAATAGTCCTATCCTCAAATAGAATCATTAAAGAAGCAAACATATGCAAACAATGCAAACATAACAGCAATCTGCCTAAACAGGATAGTCTGTAAAGAATGCTGCAACATCCATACTTCCCTAGCTCAAAAAATTATGAAATAAAATTCCCACTGTATTAAATTTATCAGACCTTAATATGCAAAAGGTTTAAACATTTTATCGCATTCTGACTTTTCTAGGGAATTATTTCAACAGCGGTAAACTTTCTGTTTTCGAACAGCAACATGTATACTTGTAACATAGGCATAGTAAAGACTATTAATGCCACTTTTATTGAAATAAAAGATGCAAAACATTATTCTAAATAACATCAAGCAAATCCTAACAAAATAAATTGACGCTCCAAGCAAAACACATATCATGTGGCAAATAAAAATATAGCTCCAAGTAAAGTTACTGATGAACAAAGACGAAAGAGGGGATGCCTTCCGGGGCATCCCCAAGCTTAGGCTCTTGGTTGTCCTTGAATATTGCCTTGGGGTGCCTCGGGCATCCCCAAGCTTAGGCTCTTGCCACTCCTTATTCCATAGTCCATCGAATCTTTACCCAAAACTTGAAAACTTCACAACACAAAACTTAAAGTAGAAAACTCGTGAGCTCTGTTAGTATAAGAAAACAAAATACCACTTCAAGTTACTGTAATTAACTCATTCTTTATTTATATTGGTGTTAAACCTACTGTATTCCAACTTCTCTATGGTTTATAAACTATTTTACTAGCCATAGATTCATCAAAATAAGTAAACAACACATGAAAAACAGAATCTGTCAAAAACAGAACAGTCTGTAGTAATCTGAATCAAACGTATACTTATGGAGCTCATAAAATTCTAAAATAAATTTCTGGACCTGAGGAATTTATCTATTAATAACCTTCAAAAAGAATTAACTAAATATCACTCTCCAAATAAAAATGGCAGCAATTCTCGTGAGCGCTAAAGTTTCTGTTTTTTACAGCATGATCAACAAGACTTTCCCCAAGTCTTCACAAAGGTTCTACTTGGCACAAACACTAATTAAAAGCATAAAGACACATCTAAACAGAGGCTAGATGAATTATTTATTACTAAACAGGAACAAAAAGCGAGGAACTAAAATAAAATTGGGTTGCCTCCCAACAAGCGCTACCGTTTAATGCCCCTAGCTAGGCATGATAATGACAATGATGCTCGCATAAAGGATAAGAATTGAAACATAAAGAGAGCATCATGAAGAATATGACTAGCACATTTAAGTCTAACATGCTTCCTATGCATAGGTATTTTGTGAGCAAATGACTTATGGGAACAATAATCAACTTGCATAGGAAAGGAAAACACGCATAACTTCAAAACTTTAAGCACATAGAGAGGAAACTTGATATTATTGCAATTCCTACAAGCATATGTTCCTCCCTCATAATAATTTTCAGTAGAATCATGAACATATAACTCGAGAGCCAGGCAAAGCGGATTCGCTCCCTGGTCATCGAAACCCTAGCAATTCCATCATAACTAGACGTAGGCTTTTAGCTTCATCATAAGGGGCCGAACCAGTATAATTCCTTGCGTCCCTTGTTCGCTTTAACCCCTTCAAGCTAACTTGTCGTGATGGCTCCACGACTAAATCCTTTCACGAGGACATCTGCCGTGACAAAACCACGACAGGTTTCATACCCTACCATAATCTCTTCGTTTGTTCTCCGCTATTAGTGACTTTGGAGTGACTCTTTGTTGCATGTTGAGGGATTTTTATATGATCCAATTATGTTATTATTGTTGAGAGAACTTGCACTAGTGAAAGTATGAACCCTAGGCCTTGTTTAAATGCATTGCAATACCGTTTGTGCTCACTTTTATCATTAGTTACCTTGCTGTTTTTATATTTTCAGATTACAAAAACCTTTATCTCTCATCCATATTGCACTTGTATCACCATCTCTTCGCCGAACTAGTGCACCTATACAATTTACCATTGTATTGGGTGTGTTGGGGACACAAGAGACTCTTTGTTATTTGGTTGCAGGGTTGCTTGAGAGAGACCATCTTCATCCTACGCCTCTCACGGATTGATAAACCTTAGGTCATCCACTTGAGGGAAATTTGCTACTGTCCTACAAACCTCTGCACTTGGAGGCCCAACAACGTCTACAATAAGAAGGTTTTGTAGTAGACATCAAGCTCTTCTCTGGCGCCATTGCCAGGGAGGTTAGCGCTTGAAGGTATATCTTTAGATCTTGCAATCAAATCTTTTTGTTTCTTGTTTTATCACTAGTTTAGTCTATAAAAGAAAATTACAAAAAATGGAATTGAGTTTACCTCATATGCTTCATCTTTTTAATGTCTTTCGTGAAAATAAGGATTCTGATAATTGTGCCAAAGTGTTAGAAGAAGAATGCATTATAATGTTTGGCACTAAATCTTTTGATGATGAGCATGATTGCAATGTTGTTAGTATGAATTCTTTGAATATCCATGATGCTAATGATATGCAAAGCCACAAGCTTGGGGATGCTATGTTTGATGAAGATGATATTTTTCCTCCCCCAAGTTTTGATGAGCAAATTTATTTTGATGATAGCATGCCTCCTATTTATGATGATTATATTGATGAAAGTGGGTTTGGAAGAGTGTCAACTTTCGGAAGTAATGGTCCCACTATTTTGGAGGGTGTTGAATCTTATTGTGATAATTATGAAAGTGGATTTGGAGAGGTCATGAGTTTATTTAGTGATGAATCGACTATTTGGGAAGAGGTTCCAATTGATTATGAGAACAAAGTTGCTATCTATGATGATTATTGTGATGACTTGTATGCTATTAAGAATAATGATAACCATGAAACTTGTCATCTTGATTTTAATTTTCAATTGGATTATGCCTCACATGATAGTTATTTTGTTGAGTTTGCTCCCACTACTATTCATGAGAAGAATTTTGCTTATGTGGAGAGTAGTAAATTTTCTATGCTTGTAGATCGTGATAAGAATGCTCTATGTGATGGTTATATTGTAAAATTCATTCATGATGCTACTGAAAAATATTATGAGGGAGGAATATATGATTGTAGTAATTGCAATAATATCAAGTTTCCTCTCTATGTGCTTAAAATCTTGAAGTAATGCTTGTTTTACCTTCCTATGCAAGTTTATTCTTATTCCCATAAGTTGTTTGATCACAAAACCCTATGCATAGGAAGTGGGTTAGGCTTAAATGTGCTAGTCATATTCTTCATGATGCTCTCTTTATGTTACAATTCTTATCTTTTATGTGAGCATCGTTGAAATCATCATGCCTAGCTAGGGGCGTTAAACGATAGCGCTTGTTGGGGGGCAACCCAATTTTATTTTTGATCCTTGCTTTTTGTTCCTGTTTAGTAATAAATTAATAATCTATCCTTTGTTATGGTTGTGTTTTTTATGTTTTAGTTAGTGTTTGTGCCAAGTAAAGCCTTTAGGATCTTCTTGGGTGATTGTTATTTGATCTTGCTGTAAAAAACAGAAAGTATGCGCTCAAGAGAATAATTTTCATTTTTTTTTACCAGAGAGTGATAAAATACCAATTCCACTTGTAGTAGATTAATAAACAAATTGCATAGGACTACCTAATTTCTCAGGATTTTTGGAGTTATAGAAGTATTCGAATCCTACATATTACTACAGACTGTTCTATTTTTGACAGATTCTGTTTTCTATGTGTTGTTTGCTTATTTTCATGAATCTATGAGTAGTATCGGAGGGTATGAACCATAGAGAAGTTGTAATACAGTATATATTACACCAATATGAATCTAGAATGAGTTCACAACAGTACCTAAGTGGTGATTTATTTTCTTATACTAACGGAGCTTACAAGTTTTCTGTTAAGTTTTGTGTTGTGAAGTTTTCAAGTTTTGGGTAAATATTCGATGGACTATGAAATAAGGAGTGGCAAGAGCCTAATCTTGGGGATTCCCAAGGCACCCCAAGGTAATATTCAAGGACAACCAAGAGCCTAAGCTTGGGGATGCCCCGGAAGGCATCCCCTCTTTCGTCTTCGTTCATCGGTAACTTTACTTGGAGCTATATTTTAATTCACCACATGATATGTGTTTTGCTTGGAGAGTCATTTTATTTTCATTTGTTTTGATTGTTGTTTGAATAAAATACCAATATCTGTAATTCTTAAATGTTAGAGAGTCTTCATATAGTTGCATAATTATTCGACTACTCATTGATCTTCACTTATATCTTTCGGGGTAGTTTGTTGTTGCTCTAGTGCTTCACTTATATCTTTTTAGAGCATGGTGGTGGTTTTATTTTATAGAAATAGATGAACTCTCATGCGTCACTTATATTATTTTGAGAGTCCTAAACAGCATGGTAATTTGCTTTGGTTATGAATCTAGTCCTAATATGATGGGCATCCAAGATGGATATAATAAAAACTTTCATATAAAGTGCATTGAATACTATGATAAGTTTGATTCCTTATGATTGTTTTGAGATATGAAGATGGTGATTGTCGGTGTCAAAACCGGCGGATCTCGGGTAGGGGGTCCTGAACTGTGCGTCTAGGCGGATGGTAACAGGAGGCAGGGGACACGATGTTTACCCAGGTTCGGGCCCTCTTGATGGAGGTAATACCCTACGTCCTGCTTGATTGATCTTGATAATATGAGTAGTACAAGAGTTGATCTACCACGAGATCTGAGAGGCTAAACCCTAGAAGCTAGCCTATGGTATGATTATATGTTGTCCTACGGACTAAAACCCTCTGGTTTATATAGACACCGGGGGGGGGCTAGGGTTACACAGAGTCGGTTACAAGGAAGGAAAACTACATATCCGTACTGCCAAGCGTGCCTTCCACGCCAAGGAGAGTCCCATCCGGACACGGGACAAAGTCTTCAATCTTGTATCTTCATAGTCCAACAGTCTGGCCAAAGGATATAGTCCGGCTGTCCGGATACCGCCTAATCCATGACTCCCTCAGTAGCCCCTGAAATAGGCTTCAATGACGATGAGTCCGGCGCGCAGATTGTCTTCGGCATTGCAAGGCGGGTTCCTCCTCTGAATACTTCATAGAAGATTTTGAACACGAGGATCGTGTCTGGCTCTGCAAAATAAGTTCCACATACAACCGTAGAGAGAATAATATTTTCACAAATCTTATCTGCTGACGTACCCCATAGTGTGACATCACACCACAGCCAGGTCTTTATTCGAATGGTTTTTCATAACCAATCTCAGCGTGTTTCGCAAGGCGGTTTCCTTGGCACGTCTTGTCGAAGTAGAGATCGTGTCCCCTTTATTACGGGATTCTCATCAATACAGACGTGGGTAACCCAACCGTGCCTATTGGTAGGACTCCTAGATCTTAGGCAAGTCCCAAACGGCTACGAGGAGGACACTTGATATTCACCCTCTTTATAAAGGGGGCAAGGCTTTTTCTTTTTTCCCTCTCGTGCTCAATCAAATCCTTCCCTCGCCTCGAGTTCTAACACCCAAAGCTCAGGTTAGGTGCTTCGGACCTTCAACTATGTCCGGATCCAACCTTCAAGGTCAGTGGATGCCTTCCTCCATCACGGAGGAGCTCATCAAGAGGTTGAGAGAGGCCAGATATCTGACCGCCGAAATTTCGCATCGGCTGCCCGCCCGAGGGCAGGTCGTCCCTACTCCTGAACCCAACGAGAGCGTCGTGTTCGTTTCCCACATCCTCCGAGGACTAGGCCTCGCTCTGGATCCCTTTGTTAGGGGTCTTATGTTCTATTACGGGCTAGATTTTCATGATCTGGCCCCGGATTCCCTTCTTCACATCTCGACATTTATTCTCGTATGTGAGGCCTTCCTCCGCATTACCCCTCACTTCGGCCTGTGGCTCAAGACCTTCGATGTGAAGCCGAAGATGATCGAGGGGCAGCACGCAGCGTGTGGAGGCGCTTCAATAAGCAAAATTGCTGACGCTCCATGGCATGAGGGTTACTTCCCAGAGGTGTCCGGATTGTGGTAGTGGGAGTGGTTCTACATCATAGCTCCCCGAAGTGCCAAGTGGGTAGCTGCCCCCACCTTTTGCTCAGGCCCCCCACCACAACTGATGTCATGGATCAACAGGGGGCTGAGCTGGGGTCCATCCAAGGACGTGCCAATACTGCAAAGTCGTATCCGAGATCTCTTTGAGAGAGATTTCAGTCTGGTTATGGTAGTTCAAGTCATGCTAGTTCGTCAAGTCCAGCCTTGCAAACGCCGGCCCCTTCGCATGTGGGAATTCAACCCGGAAGGACCGCGAGCTATTCAACATTTCCTCGGCATGACGCACGAAGAGATGTACAAATTGTTCTTCAGACCACAAATAATGTGTCTGGACATTACTGAGGATGCATGTCTGAGCTGCAATCGCCCGGATACCCAAGTAAGTAGCCCCGCATCCGAACACACTGTCCGTTTATTTATAGCAACTTTGCCCTAAAAAAAGTTGCTCTTTGTCCAGGATTGGATAGCGAAGGCAAAGTTGATCAGGTGTCCGGCCCCCCTCCCTGAGACCTCACCAAATCCCGCGCTAACCAGGATGCTGGAGATCGCGCCTTATCAAGCGCCCTCAGGAGAGGATAAAGGGGGGAACAAGGAGGCTAGCACCTCCGCGAAGGAGGTTAGCCGAGGAGGAGGAACTGAAACTTCCTCTCCCCAGGGAAGGAAGAGAACCGCCTCTGAGGACCCAAAGACAATGGTCTCCAAACGGGAGAAGAAATCTCCACCGGAGGGTCCTGCCCTGGGGGATACCCTGGCCGCACTATGCCCTCAAGGGGACCAGCCCTCCACCGAGCTGTAAGTAAAAGGGTACTTAATAATGAAAATATCTCGCTTAACTTTTGAGGAAAATAATCGAAGCATTTATCATGCAGTTCGGATCTTAGCCCTTCTCAGCAGAGCTCGTCTTCGAGGGATCTTCTTCCAGAGATGATGGAGAGAGAAACGCCTCCCCCTGCCACACTGCCTCATGAGGCAGGCGACCCCGAGGTGTCGTTGCGGAGGGTTTCTCCTGATCCGGCAAGGCCAGAAGGTAATCCTATGGCCACCCAAAGTCCTCAGTATCCGGCTCTCGAAGAGAGCAATCAAAAGAGTCCGGCACCGTCTGGTGTGCGGTCGGACATGCTGAGCGATCTGCTGGATCAAGCAGCTATCTCAGAAGAGCACCGTACGTTGATGGGTACGGTGATTGAAAGGATTTCGTCCGCCGAAAGCGGGTTGCATGAAGCCTTTATGAGTGTACTGACGGGTTTTGAGGTACGTGAAATGATGTACATTTTGGACAGTACCGCACATTTTTAGATGTGCCCTGTGTAGATAGTAGCCCCTGAGACTTTGGTTGTCATCGAAAACGGCAGCAAACAGAGGATCATAGTCCCAGGTAATAACCAGACTGCCTTTATGTGCAGGTGGTGGAAGCTCCGGTGGCTAGCCGGACTGATGGGTTTGCCGAACTAAAGCGGCAGCTGGATGCGGCAGATGCTGCCATCGTGCTTGTCAACAAGCGGCTTGACGAGGCACAAGGTTAGTGATTTTTCTGGTGATCGTCACATAGTAAGAGCAGCATGATGCCAGTATCTTTAATATGTTGTGACTGCAGATGGAGTTGCCACCGTGGAGACCCTTCAGGTGGAGCTTGCCCGAGCCAAGGAGCAAGCAAGGAGCAGCAATGCAGCCGCTTTAAAGGCGGCCGAGGGTTTAAGGGCCGAACAGGCCGCACATTGCGAGAGCAAATAAAAAATTGCCAAGATGGCCGTGGAGTTAAAAGATGCTGCTGACCGTTACCGGATTCTTGAAGAAGAAAACCGGGTGCGGGCGATGACCTGGAGAAGGCCCGGGTGGCTGCCAAGGAAGCCCGCTCCAAAATTAGAGCGACAAAGGAGGAGCTGAATCAAGCTGCGGATATCGTTTCTGGGAAGTCCTTCTTGTTGCGGACTAAGTTCGGAGATCCAAAATATGCTCCTCTGGACCGGCTATGGAGTTCTGCGGACGAGTACATGGATTTGGCTGCAAGTGTTGCTGATGTGGCCAAGTACTTCAAGGATCAGAAAGGTCCTGAAGTGGAAAAGCTGTTCTGGTCACAGTTTCATGCTCCAGTCTGTCCGCTGTTGCAGAATGAGCGATTGACCGGTTGGGCCGAGCTCCATAGATTATCTGGACTTGCCATGAGGTCCGTTGTGGATCATCTGTGGCCAGGAGGGCCAAGGCCGAATAGCTACTTTAGCTTAGTGCAACAATTCCTTGGTGATGTGCCATGCATCGATGCTGTAAAGAGGTCGGCGTGCATAGAAGGCTCGCGAATGGCCCTTGCCCGTGTCAAAACATACTGGGCGGAGATGGATGCCACCACTGTTGCGGCAGAGGGTTCAGCCATAGGCCGAGTGGCTGCCGAGCACTACTTTGAAGAAGTTCTTGAAGGCGCTCGTTTGATAGAGGCTCAGTGCTCGAAGAATATTATGTTTAAGTGACATGTATTCCCATTGTAAAAACAATGTTTTATTGAGTTTATCAAGGCTGTATTTATACTTTTGCCCAAAAGTACTATGATGCCTCCTGTGCGGCAGTTTATGTATATATGTATATAACCTGAAAGATGGCAGTCGTCGGCTTCAGCCCCCACGCATATAATGCGGGGGTGTTCGCAGAAGACGCATGTTCACACTTGATCCAACGTCTTGGTCCATTAAGGAGGTGATGGCGCAGCGAACTAGGCAATCGAACTATAATGCTTTAACACTTTCACTTAGCCAGAGGAGTTTGACAGTGGGGCTACTATATAGCCCCTGGTGGCTCCGCGCTCATCCGAATTCGGGGCGCGTACATGCCTGGCCAGGAAATGGCCCTTCGTTAAGGCAGAGGAATCCCGAAGATTCCGCTAGGTCATCGACTGGTTGACAAGTCTCACGCTATATCATGACAGTCAGTTTTCGGCTTTCTCTACTGAGGTGCTCGTCCAGATGAACCAGGGCACAATTGCAGTAGTTCTCCTGGTGCCGCCTTAGCCGATAGAGCGGAACGTAAGGCAGCAAAACACAGGAGCCGGGCAAACCCAACATTTGACCAAAGACATGATTCGGAGCTGATGCATATAAGGCCAAACTCGCGACGCCGAACACTCCCTAAGGTATTCGGTCTTTATGATGTAAACCGGGCTAAACGGTGCCCTTTGTAATAAGCCCCTGGTGTCCAGGTACGTGCAATATTCTGACATGGCCACATGCCAATACGTCAGCATCCTTCTCAGTTGTACTGAGAATCCGGGGGATGTGTATCAACAAGAGACAGTAAAAAAAGGTTTACGCGGGGTCTTAATCTAAAAAGAATCCTTGGAACGGGTCCCTGCTGCACGTCTGCGCCTGTGTCTCCGTTGTGCCGTATCCTGGACGGGTGTAGCACGGTGGTCATCTGTAAAAGAGAGGAACTTAGTTGAAAAGTTGTCGTGCAAAAAGGTAGGTTATACTAAATAAACCATGTACAGTTCAAGATGAGTAAAGTTGAGCCTAATTGTCACTTGTTTACACGCGTTGAGCCCCTTGTATTGTTATAGGGGTATGGCCATCAAACCTGTATCAATTATGTATAGCTGCATCGAACTCGTCTAACCGTGTCCGTGGTCTTAACGACCTGTCAGATGCTCTAGTTGGTGAGGCCGTCTAGTGTGCGGCTGCCAAGGCGGCCGCACGGTCTTCCGCGCGCAAGGAGCGCTCAATATTTCCATTTACTATAATGATGCCACGTGGACTGGGCATCTTAAGCATGAGAGAAGCGTAATGCGGTATTGCGTTAAAGCGAGCAAAAGCTTCGCGTCCTAATAGTGCTTGATAGCCACTTTGGAACAGAGCGATGTGGAAGGTTAAATTTTTGTTGCGGAAGTTATCGGGAAAGCCGAATATAACCTCTAGTAGTAGGGAGCCTGTGCAATGGGCTTCTGGGCCTGGCGTTACTCATTTAAAGGTAGTATTGCTATGGCTGATTTTTGTTGGGTCTATCCCCATTTTGCGGGCTGTGTCCTGATATATCAGGTTTAAACTACTGTCGCCGTCCATCAGGACTCGTGTGAAGTGGTATCCGTCAATTATTGGGTCTAACACCAAGGCAGCCCATCCTGCATGTCGGATACTTGCCAAGTAATCCTGATGGTCAAAGGTGATCGGTTGGGACGACCAGTGGCAGAACTCCGCGGTGGTAGGCCCTGGGGCATGTGTCTCTAGGAGTGCCGCTTTGTTTCTCCCATTTATCATGTGTAACACGTTTACTGTTTTGACTTCTGGTGGGAATTTCTTCTGTTCCCCAATGCTTTGCTTGCGAGGCTGGTCCTCGTCTTTGCTTGGTGTATCCTGCCCCTTGTGTTCGGTGTTGAGCTTGCCGGACTGCTTGAAGACCCAACATTCTCTATGGGTATGATTTGCAGGTCTATCGGGGGTGCTGTGGATCTGACATATTTTGTCCAGAATCTTGTTTAGGCTGGACAGTTCGTCTCTGTTGCCTTTGGAGGGTAGCTTTTGCTGACTTAGCCGAGAGCTTCTGAATCCGGCGTTTACCGTTGTGCTCTTCGGACTGTCTTCTTTATTCTGGCACTTGTTTTTGCTGCATCGTGGCTTCCCGTTTCCGTCCCTGACTTCGAATGTACTTGGGTCGCTGGTGCTGCATCGGGCTAACCAGCTATCCTCGCCCGCGCAAAAGCGGGTCATGAGGCTTGTTAATGCTGCCATTGTTCTCGGCTTTTCTTGGCCGAGGTGTCTGGCAAGCCATTCATCTCGAACGCTGTGCTTGAAAGCTGCTAAGGCTTCGGCGTCCGGACAGTCGACTATTTGGTTCTTTTTAGTGAGAAACCTGTTCCAAAGCTTTCGGGCTGACTCTCCGGGCTGTTGAGTTATATGACTTAAATCGTCTGCATCGGTGGTCGGACATAGGTCCCTTGAAAATTTACCCGAAAAGCATCTTCGAGCTCTTCCTAGCTTCCAATGGAGTTTTCGGGGAGGCTTTTAAGCCAGTGCCGAGCTGGCCCTTTGAGATTGAGGGGTAAGTACTTGACGGCATGGAGATCGTCTCCTCGAGCCATGTGGATATGGAGGATGTAGTCCTCAATCCAGATCCCAGGGTCTGTCGTTTCGTCGTACGCCTCTATGTTTACGGGTTTGAATCCCTCTGGAAATTCATGGTCCAGTCACCTCATCGGTGAAACATAGGGGGTGTGCGGCACCCCTGTATTTAGGTGCACCGTGGTGTTCGGATTTTTGTTGTGTTGCATTGCGTGCTGGAGCGCGCTTGCTTGGCCCGTAGATGGATCTGGTTGCGCCGTCCTTTTGATGCGAGCCCTCACGTGGATCGCTTATTGGCTTGTGTGTGGCATTGTTTGTCGCTCTATGTTGGCCACGAGGTCGTCTATCCAGCCGGATGGCCGTTTTGTTTTTTGATTGAGGGGAATCTAAGGCCTCCTCATCGAATTCAGGTAGCACCTTTTGCTTCAGGTAGCTCTTTGTGTGGCGACTACCGCCGTACTTTGTTGCAGTGTTGAGTACTTCACTCCATCTAATTCTGAGTGTGTCTTGTGCAGCCCTGAGCCTTTGCTTCTGCTTTTTCAGACTCCTCGCAGTGGCAACAAGCCTTTGATGTTTATTCTGTTGCTCCGGGTGCCTGTCCAGTGTGATGTCGTCCGGACTGTTATCTTCGATGGAGTCGGGTTGTTCGGTTTGATTCTCCGTGTTGCCATGGTTGGACGATGGTTCAATGTCGTGTTTGTCATCTGTTGGCTCACCCTGCTCTATTGTTGGGTCTATATGATCGCTGTTTCTGCCAAGGCGGCATTTGGAGCGGCGCTTACGCCGCCGCTTTGACTGCTTCTCGAGGGAACAACCCTTCGCTGCGTCCTTCCGTTCCTCGTCGTCGTTTTCTTTGGGTGTGTTCACCATGTATACATCATATGATGAAGTGGGCGTCCAGTGCCCTGTGGGCAGTGGTTCCTGTTCGTCTTCTGCATCGTCGTCCATACCGTCGATGTCTTCGGAGTCGAAGTCAAGCATGTCGGTCAAATCGTCGATAGTGGCTACTAAGTGGGTGGTGGGTGGGCGGCGAATTTCTTCGTCATCCACATCCCAATCCTGCCGAACATAGTTCGGCCAGGACTCTCCTGATAGGGAGAGGGACCTTAATGAGTTCAGTATGTCGCCGAAGGGCGAGTGCTGAAAGATATCCGCGGAGGTGAACTCCATGATCGGCGCTCAGTCGGATTCGATAGGCACGGGCGCAGGCGGTTTGGAGTCCGTGGCCGGGGAAGAATCCGGCAGTTTGGCGTCATGGCTCTTGTGAAGGGTAAGGTCGATACTCGGCTCGATCGGCGATGAGAATGCGGCCTCCGTGGCGGGATCTATCCACCCGTCCCTGGAGGGCGCAGTTGGCTCCGAATTGAGGGTCAGAGCGGTCGCCGGTGCGGTCTCCCGAACACTGTCCGATGGTAGAGCTAAATCATGCTCATCGTGATCGTGCGGCACACTCGGCAAGTGCTCGAATCCGTCGAAGATCAAGTCTACGTGGACGTTGGTTGTGTAGTTCAAGTTTCCAAATCTGACCTGATGGCCAGGGGCGTAGCTCTCGATCTGCTCCAGATGGCCAAGCGAGTTGGCCCGCAATGCGAAGCCGCCGAATACGAAGATCTGTCCGGGGAGAAAAGTCTCACCCTAGACTGCATCGTTATCGATGATCGAAGGAGCCATCAAGCCTAACGATGACGATACAGAGGAACTATCAATGAAAGCACCAATGTCGGTGTCAAAACCGGCGGATCTCGGGTAGGGGGTCCCGAACTGTGCGTCTAGGCAGATGGTAACAGGAGGCAGGGGACACGATGTTTACCCAGGTTCGGGCCCTCTTGATGGAGGTAATACCCTACATCCTGCTTGATTGTTCTTGATAATATGAGTAGTACAAGAGTTGATCTACCTCGAGATCTGAGAGGCTAAACCCTAGAAGCTAGCCTATCGTATGATTGTATGTTGTCCTACGGACTAAAACCCTCCGGTTTATATAGACACCGGAGGGGGCTAGGGTTACACAGAGTCGGTTACAAGGAAGGAAATCTACATATCCGTACTGCCAAGCCTGCCTTCCACGCCAAGGAGAGTCCCATCTGGACACAGGACAAAGTCTTCAATCTTGTATCTTCATGGTCCAGCAGTCCGGCCAAAGGATATAGTCCGGCTGTCTGGATACCCCCTAATCCATGACTCCCTCAGTGATATTAGAGTCATGCTAGTTGAGTAGTTGTGAATTTGAGAAATACTTGTGTTAAAGTTTGTGATTCCCGTAGCATGCACGTATGGTGAACCGTTATGTGATGAAGTCGGAGCATGATTTATTTATCGATTGTCTTCCTTATGAGTGGCGGTCGGGGACGAGCGATGGTCTTTTCCTACCAATCTATCCCCCTAGGAGCATGCGCGTAGTACTTTGTTACGATAACTAATAGATTTTTGCAATAAGTATGTGAGTTCTTTATGACTAATGTTGAGTCCATGGATTATACGCACTCTCACCCTTCCACAATTGCTAGCCTCTCTAGTACCGCGCAACTTCCGCCGGTACCATAAACCCGCCATATACCTTCCTCAAAACAGCCACCATACCTACCTGTTATTGCATTTCCATAGCCATTTCGAGATATATTTCCATGGAATTTTCCACCCTTCTGTTTATTATGACACGCTTCATCATTGTCATATTGCTTTGCATGATCATGTAGTTGACATTGTATTTGTGGCAAAGCCACCATTCATAATTCTTTCATACATGTCACTCATGAGTCATTGCACATCCCGATACACCGCCGGAGGCATTCATGTAGAGTCATATCTTGTTCTAAGTATTGGGTTGTAAGTAAATAAAAGTGTGATGATCATCATTATTAGAGCATTGTCCCAGTGGAAAGGATGATGGAGACTATGATTCCCCCACAAGTCCGGATGAGACTCCGGACAAAAAATTAAAAAAAAGGAGAAAAAAGAGGCCCAAAAAAAGAAGAGAAGGCCCAAAAAAATGAGAGAAAAAGAGAGAAGGGGCAATGTTACTATCCTTTTGCCACACTTGTGCTTCAAAGTAGCACCATTGTCTTCATGATAGAGAGTCTCCTATGTTGTCACTTTCATATACTAGTGGGAATCTTTCATTATAGAACTTGGCTTGTATATTCCAATGATGGGCTTCCTCAAAATGCCCTAGGTCTTCATAAGAAAGCGAGTTGGATGCACACCCACTTAGTTTATTTTTGAGCTTTCATACACTTATAGCTCTAGTGCATCCGTTGGATGGCAATCCGTACTCACTCACATTGATATCTATTGATGGGCATCTCCATAGCCCGTTGATACACCTAGTTGATGTGAGACTATCTTCTCCTTTTTTGTCTTCTCCACAACCACCATTCTATTCCACCTATAAGTGCTATGTCCATGGCTCATGTTCATGTATTGTGTGAAGATTGAAAAAAGTATGAGAACATCAAAAGTATGAAACAATTGCTTGGCTTGTCATCGGGGTTGTGCATGATTTAAATATTTTGTGTGATGAAGATAGAGCATAGCCAGACTATATGATTTTGTAGGGATATCTTTCTTTGGCCATGTTATTTTGAGAAGACATGATTGCTTGGTTAGTATGCTTGAAGTATTATTATTTTTATGTCAATATTAAACTTTCATATTGAATCTTATGGATCTGAATATTCTTGCCACAATAAAGAGAATTACATGGATAAATATGTTAGGTAGCATTCCACATCAAAAATTCTGTTTTTATCATTTACCTACTCGAGGACGAGCAGGAATTAAGCTTGGGGATGCTTGATACGTCTCCAACGTATCTATAACTTTTTTATTGTTCCATGCTATTATATTACCCGTTTTGGAAGTTTACGGGCTTTATTATACACTTTTATATTATTTTTGGGACTAACCTATTAGCCTAGAGCTCAGTGCTAAATGGAGCCCAATTGACCTGAAACTTCACAGAACTGATTTTTGGAACAAAAGCAATCCAGGGGACTTGGAGTAGACGTCAGGGAAGCCTCGAGGAAGCCACGAGGCAGGAAGGCGCGTCCTACCCCCTGGGCGCGCCCCCACCCTCGTGGGCCCCTCGTTGCTCCCCTGGCCGACTTCTTTCGCCTATATATGTCCATATACCCTAAAAACATCAGGGAGTAGAATAGATCGGGAGTTCCGCCGCCAGAAGCCTCCGTAGCCATCAAAAACCAATCTAGACCTGTTCCGGCACCCTGCCGGAGGGGGGAATCCCTCTCCGGTGGCCATCTTCATCATCCCGGTGCTCTCCATGACGAGGAGGGAGTAGTTCACCCTCAGGGCTGAGGGTATGTACCAGTAGCTATGTGTTTGATCTCTCTCTCTCTCTCGTGTTCTTGAGGTGGTATGATCTTGATGTATCGTGAGCTTTGCTATTATATTTGATCATATGATGTTTCTCCCCCTCTACTCTCTTGTAATGGATTGAGTTTTCCCTTTGAAGTTATCTTATCGGATTGAGTCTTTAAGGATTTGAGAACACTTGATGTATGTCTTGCACGTGCTTATCTGTGGTGACAATGGGATGTCATGTGATCCACTTGATGTATGTTTTGGTGATCAACTTGCGAGTTCCGTGACCTCGTGAACTTATGCATAGGGGTTGGCACACGTTTTCGTCTTGACTCTTCGGTAGAAACTTTGGGGAACTCTTTGAATTTCTTTGTGTTGGTTGAATAGATGAATCTGAGATTGTGTGATCTATATCGTATAATCATACCCACAGATACTTGAGGTGACATTGGAGTATCTAGGTGACATTAGGGTTTTGTTGATTTGTGTCTTAAGGTGTTATTCTAGTACGAACTCCATGATAGATTGAACGAAAAGAATAGCATCGTGTTATTTAACTACGGACTCTTGAATAGATCGATCAGAAAGGATAACTTTGAGGTGGTTTCGTACCCTACCATAATCTCTTCATTTGTTCTCCGCTATTAGTGACGTTGTTGCATGATGAGGGATTGTTATATGATCCAATTATGTTATTATTGTTGAGAGAATTAGCACTAGTGAAAGTATGAACCCTAGGCCTTGTTTCAACGCATTTTAATATCGTTTGTGCTCACTTTTATCATTAGTTACCTTGTTGTTTTTATATTTCTAGATTACAAGAACCTTTATCTATCATCCATATTGCACTTGTATCACCATCTCTTCGCCTAACTAGTGCACCTATACAATTTACCATTGTATTGGGTGTGTTGGGGACACAAGAGACTCTTTGTTATTTGGTTGCAGGGTTGCTTCAGAGAGACCATCTTCATCCTACGCCTCTCACGGATTGATAAACCTTAGGTCATCCACTTGAGGGAAATTTGCTACTGTCCTACAAACCTCTGCACTTGGAGGCCCAACAACGTCTACAAGAAGAAGGTTGTGTAGTAGACATCATAGATTAAACCCCAATGTTTTCTATCTAAATGTTCTTTCATCCAATTAATCATCTATTTAGTTTCAGAGATTAAACTTAAATTTGTTTATGCATTCAACTAGAAATAGCACAACTGCAATGTTATTATTTTTCTATTAAATTTCACAGTAAAGATTTTGTAGCAGATGACCCACTGTACGTAGCCACATCCTTTCTTCCTCACCCAGGGCATGACATTCTGGTTAGCCTCATACTATGGAGATGTTTGATGAGATGTGCGACAATAGTTTCAATAAGTTTGTGTGATCGATTTTAATGGCAGATATTTCATTGTGTGCTTGCCAGTACTATACATGAGGTACCATGTAGGGTGGTGACCCGGGATATGCTGGCAAGGCCAAAGAGTCGGCTCGCTGCGATCAGGCTGCTGGAGGCTCTTGCAGTCGCAGCCGACATGTCTGATGGAGGTAAGTTTTTGTAGCCTCTTCCTGTTAGTAGATGCTCTTGGTGTCTGAATTACCATTCAGACTGTGTCTTTAGTGAAACTTGCAGGTATGTTGCTTGGCCCTACTATTCCTGTACCGTTTGATGCATTAGGTTTTGTGAAGTTTCAGCTCAGCCCTATGCCATGTTCTTTGTTAGTGTTTCAAAACATATTATACCCGTGATCTCCTTTCTCTATCTAAAATATCCATTATGCGGTCCTTTTAGGCATATCACCAAAAAAATCTGTGTGAGATGTTACAACAATAGTCATTATTTATTGTGAATTTATTGGCATTCAAATATAGAGAAAACTGCAAGAAAACAGATCCTGATGGGTCGGACCATCAGATGCATGTAGTGCCACTGCTTTCAGATATGTCTGGAACACTGATTTTGAATGGATAACTAAATAGGAGGTGCTACATAGCACTCTGACATACACAGTATAATTCCAAGTTAAAGTCTGTACTATACTTTTACTTAACCCCTAAAAATACATTATTATACAAACTAACATGTAACACAAGGTTTAGTCAGAATTGGCAATATTGTACATATTAATGCACGGGCATTTGTTACAGGAAATATCAAGCCGAAGTGAATATATAGTTTCAGTTTTGTATAAATACACCTCTATGCCTTCTAAAAGTGTATCCAAAAAATAGTTGATCATTCGTTTAATTACCTGTTGTACTTTCACTAAGTATGTAACTGGTATTTTTAATTATTGCAAGTATGGCAGTGCAGTTCTGAAGATCAAGTTGCACCACACACTTAATTCCACTGAACCTAAACTGATAACTACTGATAAGCATATTGTGAGAGTTTTGTATCCTAATACAGTGAGTTCCATTCTTCTCTAAACAGTGTTGACCTCATTTTTTCATGGGTGACATTGACTAATTTCTTATTTGTTAGATGATGATGACCTCATCGCACTATTTCCTTTTTACGGAAATAACTTGATGAGCATTGAACCTAACTATGAATGAATCCCCACCACCCCCTAACTGAAAAAAACTAAAAAAGTAATGATATTGGCATCTATATTACTGAAAAGTACAGTAGACATAAGCTATATATAGTTTCAGTTTTGCTACTCTATGTTTAGGAAGCAAACATGGGTCCAGGAGTTAAACTCATATGTTCAGAATAGATCCTACTGGGAAAGGCTTGTTGCACTTCAAATATATGTTGAAAAACACACATATCCAACTACAGAGAAACACATGTTGAAGGCATTAATCTGAGAAACACATGTTGAACAACCCCAGAAACTACAGAGACATAAGATGTTTATAATACATGTTGAGAAACACCAATCTGTGAACAAGACAATGAGCCTTACATTGCTGATCAACGCATATGTTACACTTGAATACACCTCCTAATCCTATTTTGCTAGGTGCAGATTCGACATTTTCCTTTTACAAAACTAGACTATGTGGGACATTGTCGTTTGTTGAAACAATTACGGTAGAGTAGTACATTGTTATCACTTTTGGCAACTTCATTCATGACACCTTTGAACCATTCAAATGAGCCTTACGATTGGCTTGGCCCATTACTACTCCTGCTGAATCTAATCCATTTTAGACATTGTGCATTTGTATTCATGTATGAGAAAGAACTTTCAGTGATTGAGTTACTTTATTGGACTTTATGTTGTTCAGGAGTTCCTTCAGTATGTTGATGAAAGAGACACACCAATTCCAAGCCCGATAAACAGAAGGATGACATATTTCTTGTAATTTTGAGCTAGTGCACTAAAGGGCCATCGGTAAAAATCTGGGAAATCTAATGAAGACAGCCAAGTCACTAAGGTAGCGAGGAGGAGTGTCGGTGTCAAAACCGGCGGATCTTGGGTAGGGGGTCCCAAACTGTGCGTCTAGGCCGAATGGTAACAGGAGGCAGGGGACACGATGTTTTACCCAGGTTCGGGCCCTCTTGATGGAGGTAAAACCCTACGTCCTGCTTGATTAATATTGAAGATATGTGTAGTACAAGAGTAGATCTATCATGAGATCAGAGAGGCTAAACCCTAGAAGCTAGCCTATGGTATGATTGTATGTTGTGATTGTTGTTCTACGGACTAAAACCCTTCGGTTTATATAGACACCGGAGAGGGTTAGGGTTACACAAGGTCGGTTACAAAGGAGGAGATATCCATATACGTATTGCCTAGCTTGCCTTCCACGCCAAGTAGAGTCCCATCCGGACACGAGACGAAGTCTTCAATCTTGTATCTTCATAGTCTAACAGTCCGGCCAATGGAGATAGTCCGGCTATCCGGAGACCCCCTAATCCAGGACTCCCTCGGTAGCCCCCGAACCAGGCTTCAATGACGACGAGTCCGGCGCGCAGTATTATCTTCGGCATTGCAAGGCGGGTTCCTCTCCAAATTCTGTGTACCTGTCGAAATAATGTCCGGTTCCTTGTGATGCTTTGTACTCCTTGGCTTCTACACCCAATAATGGCCACTTTCCACGTGTCGAGCGAATGTGAAGAGCCAGGGTGTTTTCACATTTACCCCCTAGCTATGTAAATGAGCCGCCTATTTAAAAAGACGAGGATTCAGATCCAAATCACATCATCCTCCCTTGCCGAGTCTTCATCAGAGCGTACCCGACAGAGATCCATTCCACCATGGCCGGTCGACGCAGCTCCTCCTCTCGCACCCCTAGTTCCAAGCCTGGAGATTGGGAGAGATGTTCCATCCCGCACAGCAAATTGGTGATGCTTCAGTCCAAGGGATTTCTTCCCCCGGCGTACCTGGTCCCGGTTCGAGCCGGGCTTGCCACCTACAATGGCGGAGAGCAAGCGGAGAGCCGTCCCAATCCCTCCAAGGGAGAGCGGGTATGCCTTGTCCCTTATCTGGTAAGAGGGATCGGATTCCCAATTCATCCATTTCTCCGGGGGCTTCTGGAGTTCTATGGCCTCCAGCTGCACAACCTTACGCCTGCCTCCCTGCTGCATATCGCGGGATTCGTAGCCCTTTGCGAGTTATTTTTGGGCTGTGAGGCCCATTTCGCTCTGTGGAAGAAGCTGTTCTGCCTTGTGCCCCGTTCTAAGAAGGGATCAATATATCAAGTGGGTGGAGCCGAAGTGTGGCGTATTGCCGGGACCGGATACCTGTCTGGGACCCCGAAGAAGACGCCGAAGACTGGCCTTCAGAATGGTTTTATATAGAAGATGTCCCCCTTCCGGACCCTATTCGGATCGGCCTTCCTGAGTTCGACAACGCCCCTTTGAAGAAGCACCGGAGCTGGCGTCCACGGAGCTCCCTGGAGGAAGACGACAGGGACATTCTTTATCTGATGAGCCGGATAAGTTCTTTAGCTCGATCCGGATTGACCATGATCGAGGTCATGGCTATATGCATTATGCGGGGGGTGCAGCCGCTCCAGTATAGAGGCCACCCCATGTGGGATTTCAACGGGGAGGATGACGCCACCCGCCACGGCCGCAAAGGGCTGGGACCGGCTGCTGATCTAATAAAGATCTTGTCCACTTTGTACAAGGGAGAAGAGCAGGAATTCCTCCATGCCAACCCGCAGGGCGGATTCTCTATGTACAATCCTCCGAGCTGGGTAAGCGGAGACTTTTTCTCGCCCATCCGTTTCGTATTCCTGTAGTTTAAGTATTCATTCTATCGATTTCATCGCAGGAGCTGCGCCAGGCAGTAAAGGAGATAAACAACCCTCCTCCATAGCCTGAGGACCCTGGACGGTCCCTTGACAAGGCCTCCCAGGAGGATCTGGACATATCCATGGAGCTGATTGACAGGGTATTTTACCAAGGGAGTAATGACAATACCTTGGTGGCCATTACGGCCGATTACCCTGGGCTAGTTCCAGCCTCACAGGTGACTGAGACCAAAATCCCAGCACTTAAAAAGCGATCCGTCCTTGTGCTCTTTTCTTATTGCCGTATAACAGCCGTGTTTTGCAGGGGAGGTCCTCGGGGCAGAAGGCCGAGCCTGTGGCAACTAGCCAACAAGGGGCCGCTAGGCCAGGCAGGCTGAAAAGATCCGTAGTCCGGATTGAGGCACCGGCGTAGCAGTATGGCGCGCCGTCTTTATTGCAAGACATTATTTACAGAGGCGTGTTAATGCCCATGCCTTCTTTTCAGGAAAAAGAGCGCTCGCCGGACTATACCCGGAGAGGCTACCAATCGCACCTCCACAAGCCAGGCTCCAAGGCCGGACTCAGAGGTGGGAACGAGTACCAGGCGTGCGCCGGGTGCTCCTCCGACAGAGGATACGGATAGACTGTCCGCCACCCATTCCGAGGTGGAAAGTGCCATGAACCACAGACGTCGCCGGACTGTTCTTCGTGACGCTTGTTTCTCCTAAGAGGCATTGGATGCCTTCAACTCGGGAGACGCGCACCTCCGTGCCGCTCAAAATGGTCTAGCCAGAGCCACGGAGCAGTATGTAAAAGACATACGGGTGAGAAAATTTGATGATTATATATATCAGTAGCCCCTGATACTTGAAACAATTAGGATAATTGGTTTAAGGATCATTTGTTATGTAGGTTCTTACAGAAAAGAATACTCAACTGTCCCAGGAGCTGGAAGAGTGCAAAGTCCAACTTCAGGCCGCACGGCCGCATCAGGGGAGCCCAAAGAGACCCCCTCTGGTAACATATCCATCAAATGATAAGTATCATATTAGAGTGCAGCTTTATATGCAGATCTGACGATAACATTGCAGATGACGCTGGAGTGAATCCGGATAAGCAACAGCTCATACGCCAGCTGAAGGCCGGTGAGAGCGTGCTTACAAGGGTGAGGCAGGAGAAGAATGATCTCCAAGATGCCAACACCAAGCTGGGCGTGGAACTAAAAGATGTTCGTGCCCAACTGTCGGACTCTGTTAAGGAGAATCGGCGGCTTCGACGCGGCAAATTTAGTAAGTGCTTGAATGAACTTTGAAAAAGAGTTTGGCGAGGAAGTTGGCTGACAGAGTTATGTCTGTAGGTATGCTAACAGGTCGTCCTGCCGAGGAGATGCCTAGTTCAACGGGTGATCTTCCCGAGCTCGCACAGTTGCACGAACGAGTTCGGCAGGTGATGCAAGGCGTTGCCCAGGCCTTGTGGCCGTCCGTCTCCATACCCGAAGGCCTTGGAGAGCTTGCAGAAAAGCTGAAGGGAGCACGGCGGCGCTTCCGATTATGGAAGATATCGGCCTGCCGTAAGGGCGCCAGGGAAGCTTGGGCAGTGGTGAAGACACGGTACACGAAGGCTGACCCGAACCACATGGCCGAAGTCAGACCTGTGGGGCCTGATGGCAAGGAGATCCCTGTGAATTTAGTGTACGGCCAAGTAGAATTGGCCGCAAAGTATTCCCAACAGGACTGTAGACTAGACAGCCTATTGGATGGCATTGAAGAGGAATTCAACCAGTCAAATTGACTATGTAATTTTAAAGTGACATATATGATGCCTTTTAGCCGGATTGTAGATCGTTTGTCGTGGCGGACCTTTTCGCTTCAACCTCGGGACCCGACAGTCCGGAGTGTATCCGAATACCCTCTCGGTTATATAAGAACCGGGGCATGTGTGGAGACCAGGCATAGGGGTCATTAGTTCTTTATCAGACAAGTGCCCAACTAGTTATGTTATATTACATGGGTAGTAAGAAACATCTTCCAGGGAGAATAGTTCCGTTAAGGGTTCCTTTCCCTGGGTAGGCATGCCCTAAAGTGCATGTCCGGACTGCGACAAGAAGCGCAGTGAAAACGTCTGGGGGCAGATATGGATAATAAATAAAAGTCATCTTTTGTTCACCGACCGAATATTCTCTTAAGAACGCTAGCTTTTGGCTTCACCCAGTCTGAGGTACACGTCCGGCTGACCCGGCGGTAACAATCGCAGAGGTGCTCCCCTTATGCCCTAGCCGAATTAACGGGAACGTAGGGCATAAATACAAGAGCCAGGCAACCCAGCTTGGCCAAAACTTAAGTCATATCGATGCATATAATGGTGAAAAAAGGTACATGCAAAAGTATAACACATGTGTTGGGCGTGGGTCCCAGGTAAATAATTTAAGCTTCTGTGAGAGAAGCCCCCAGGAATGAAGAGTGCGGCTAGCGCATCTGTGATGTATGAGTGAGGCACAAGGTGACCCTTGAAGGCCTAGGGAGATAAAAAGAAAGAAAGGGAAACAAGACAGATGATGCATATGCAGAAAATGGACGAAGGGAGGGGACTAACATAAAGTCCGGAGCTAGGCGTAGAATCTTCGGAGCCTGGCTGCGTTCCATGGGTTCGGCTCGAGTCGACTGGTCGATGCATCCCGCAGTTAGTACGCTCCACCGGTCAGAACTTGGTCGATAATGAAGGGACCTTCCCATTTGGGCTCGAGCTTGTTCTTTTTCTTATCTGACAGCCGTAGAACTAGTTCGCCAACGTTATAAGTTTTGGCCCATACTTATCTGCTTTGGTATCTCCGAGCCTGTTGCTGGTAAAATGCGGAACGGGCTTTGGCTACGTCGCGCTCTTCCTCAAATGTGTCCAGACCGTCCTGCTGATCGAGCTCGGCTTCTCTTTCTTCATACATGCGCACTCGAGGTGAGTCATGAGTTATGTCACGGGGCAGGACTGCCTCTACGCTGTACACCATAAAAAATGGTGTATATCCGGTACTACGATTCAGCGTGGTCCGCAGTCCCCAGAGTACGGAGTCGAGCTCCTCTACCCAGTGCGTATCGGACTCCGTTAAGGAGCGCACTAATCGGGGTTTAATGCCGCTCATTATAAGACCATTTGCTCGTTCGACTTGACCATTGGTTTGTGGGTGATAGACTGAAGCGTAATCGAGCTTGATGCCCATTTTACTGCACCAGAGTTTTACCTCGTCGGCCGTGAAGTTCGTGCCGTTATCAGTGATGATGTTGTGGGGGATGCCGTAACAGTGTACAACCCCGGATATGAAATCTATCACCGGTCCGGATTCGGCTGTTTTTACCGGTTTAGCCTCTATCCATTTGGTGAATTTATCCACCATGACCAATAAGTATTTTTCCTTGTGGGTTCCCCCTTTAAGGGGTCCGACCATGTCAAGCCCCCAGACCACAAATGGCCATGTAATGGGGATCGTTTGGAGGGTGGTGGGTGGCATGTGGCTTTGATTTGCAAATAGCTGGCAACCGGTGCAACATTGGACCAAGTCCTGTGCATCTGCCCCGGCCGTTGGCCAATAAAATTCTGTGTGGAAGGCTTTGCTTACAAGAGCCCGGGCTGCGGCGTGATGACCGCCAAGTCCGGCATGAATTTCTGCCAAAAGATTCCGCCCTTCCTCTTCGGAGATGCACCTTTGAAGGACTCCGGTAGCGCTTTTTTTGTACAATTCTCCCTCGTGGACCCTGTAGGCTTTGGATCGCCGCACTATGCAGCGTGCCTCATTTTGGTCCTTCGGAAGTTCCTGTCTAATTAGGTAGGCCAGGAATGGTTCTGTTCACGGGGCAATAATGGCCATTATTTCGTGGGTTGATTGTGTTATTTCGGTGGCGGAGCCTCCAATTGTGTCAGAGAGTTCGGTATCAGGTATTTTGGCCGGGTCCGGACTGTTGTTACCGGTGTCCCCTTCCCATGCTACGGATGGCTTAAAAATCCTTTCCAGAAAAATGTTGGGAGGGACCGCGTCGCGTTTTGAGCCAATGCGGGTGAGGATATCCGCCGCCTGATTGTTTTCCCGAGCCACATGGTGAAATTCAAGCCCCTCGAACTGAGCTGACATTTTTAGGACGGTGTTGCGATAAGCGGCCATTTTTGGATCCTTGGCATCAAAGTCTCCATTTATTTGGGATATCGCGAGGTTTGAATCCCCACGCACCTCTAGGCGTTGAATGCCCATGGATACTGCCATCCGGAGACCATGTAGAAGGGCCTCATATTCGGCTGCGTTGTTGGAGTTCGTATACATTATCTGCAGTACGTATTGAATGGTGTCTCCTGTTGGGGACGTCAAAACGACGCCAGCCCCCAGACCAGCCAACATTTTGGAGCCGTCGAAGTGCATGATCCAGTTTGAATATGTGTCATACTCTTTAGGGAGTTCGGCTTTCGTCCATTCAGCAACGAAGTCAGCCAAAACTTGCGATTTAATAGCTCGCCGTGGCTTGTAAGTTATGTCGAATGGGAGGAGCTCAACGGCCCATTTGGCAATCCGGCCCGTCGCGTCGTGGTTGTTTATAATATCGTTAAGTGGTACTTCCGAGGCTACCGTTATCGAACACTCTTGAAAGTAGTGTCGCAGCTTTCGAGATGCCATAAATACCGCGTACGCTATCTTTTGATAATGCAGGTACCGTGATTTGCATGGAGTAAGGACAGTGGACACGTAGTAAACCGGCTTTTGAAGGGGAAATTTGTGTCCGTCCATTTCTCGCTCGATGACAAGCACTGCGCTTACTACTTGATGAGTTGCCACAATGTATAATAGCATTGGTTCGCCAATGTTTGGCGCGGCCAGGACTGGGTTTGTTGCCAATATGGCTTTTATTTCATTGAGTCTGGCCGTGGTGGCGTCCATCCACTCGAAGTGTTCGGTGTGCTGGAGGAGGCGATAAAGGGGTAATGCCTTTTCTCCCAAGCGGGAGATAAAGCGGCTTAGAGCCACCACGCATCCAGTTAATTTTTGTATTTGTTTGAGGTCTGTTGGGGTAGCCAACTATGACAACGCTCGGATTTTGGCCGGATTAGCTTCAATACCTCTACCGGAGACAATGAATCCCAGGAGCTTTCCTGCTGGTACGCTGAAAATGCATTTTTCCGGATTGAGCTTGATGTCATATGTTCGGAGGTTGTCGAATGTGAGCCTCAAGTCGTCTACTAGAGTTTTGACATGCTTGGTTTTAACGACCACGTCATCCACGTATGCCTCCACTGTTTTGCCGATCTGGTTTGCCATGCATGTCTGAATCATGTGCTGGTATGTTGCACCGGCGTTTTTTAGCCCGAAGGGCATTGTGTTGAAGCAGAATGGGCCGTATGGTGTGATGAATGCCGTTGCGGCTTGGTCTGGCTCTGCCATTTTGATTTGATGGTAGCCGGAGTATGCGTCGAGGAAACACAATGAATCGTGTCCTGCGGTAGCATCGATGATTTGCTCGATGCGGGGGAGGGGGAAGGGATCCTTTGGGCAGGCCTTGTTAAGGTCCTTAAAATCGACGCACAAGCGCCAGGATTTGTCCTTGTTTGGTACCATCACCAGGTTTGCTAGCCAGTCCAGATGTTTTATGTCTCTGATGAATCCGGCCTCCAATAGCTTGGGTAGTTCCTCTCCCATGGCTTGTCTTTTAGGCTCGGAGAAACGTCGAAGAGCCTGCTTGACTGGCCTGAATCCTTTTAGGATATTTAGGTTGTGTTCAGCCAACCTGCGTGGGATTCCTGGCATGTCTGAAGGGTGACGGGCAAAAATATCCCAGTTCTCGCGTAGGAACTTTCGCAGTGCAGCGTCGACATCAGGGTTTAATTGTGCCCCGATGGAAGTGTTAGAAATATGCCCTAGAGGCAATAATAAATTGGTTATTATTATATTTCCTTGTTCATGATAATCGTTTATTATCCATGCTAGAATTGTATTGATAGGAAACTCAGATACATGTGTGGATACATAGACAACACCATGTCCCTAGTAAGCCTCTAGTTGACTAGCTCGTTGATCAATAGATGGTTACGGTTTCCTGACCATGGACATTGGATGTCATTGATAACGGGATCACATCACTAGGAGAATGATGTGATGAACAAGACCCAATCCTAAGCCTAGCACAAGATCGTGTAGTTCGTTTGCTAAAGCTTTTCTAATGTCAAGTATCATTTCCTTAGACCATGAGATTGTGCAACTCCCGGATACCGTAGGAGTGCTTTGGGTGTGCCAAACGTCACAACGTAACTGGGTGGCTATAAAGGTACACTACGGGTATCTCCGAAAGTGTCTGTTGGCTTGGCACGAATCGAGACTGGGATTTGTCACTCCGTGTAAACGGAGAGGTATCTCTGGGCCCACTCGGTAGGACATCATCATAATATGCACAATGTGACCAAGGAGTTGATCATAGGATGATGTGTTACGGAACGAGTAAAGAGACTTGCCGGTAACGAGATTGAACAAGGTATCGGGATACCGACGATCGAATCTCGGGCAAGTACAATACCGCTGGACAAAGGGAATTGTATACGGGATTGATTGAATCCTCGACATCGTGGTTCATCCGATGAGATTATCGTGGAACATGTGGGAGCCAACATGGGTATCCAGATCCCGTTGTTGGTTATTGGCTGGAGAGTTGTCTCGGTCATGTCTGCATGGTTCCCGAACCCGTAGGGTCTACACACTTAAGGTTCGGTGACGCTACAGTTGTTATGGTAAATAGTATGTGGTTACCGAAGGTTGTTCAGAGTCCCGGATGAGATCCCGGACATGATGAGGAGCTCCGGAATGGTCCAGAGGTGAAGATCGGTATATTGGACGAAGGGTATTGGAGTCCGAAGTGTTCCGGGGGTATTAGGCTATGGCCAGCATGACCGAAAGGTGTTTCGGGAGCCCCGGCAAGTGTGGGAGGGCCTCATGGGCCAAAGGGGAAGGGGCAAACCAGCCCACTAAGGGGTGGTGCGCCCCCCACACCCTTTCCCATGTTACTTGGGGGGTTGGGGCGCCTCCACCTGGCTTGGGAGGCAAGCCTCCACCTGCTTGGCTTGGGGGCAAGTCTCCCTAGGATTTTCCCTAGGGAGATCCAATCTGCCTAGCCGCCGCCCCCTAGGGGAAACCCTAGTGCGCCTCCCCCTCTCCCCTTGCCCCTATATATAATGGAGGGGTGGGAGGGCAGTCGTGACCTCTTCCCTGGTGCAGCCCTCCCTCCTCCAACTCTTCCTCCTCCTCCGTAGAGCTTAGCGAAGCCCTGCAGGAATACCACAAGCTCCACCACCACGCCGTCGTGATGCTGGAGTTCTCCCTCAACTTCTCCTCTCCCCTTGCTGGATCAAGAAGGAGGAGACGTGCCCGGGCTGTACGTGTGTTGAACGCGGAGGCGCTGTCCGTTCGGCGCTAGATCGGAATCAACCGCGATCTGAATCGCTGCGAGTACGACTCCTTCATCCGCGTTCTTGCAACGCTTCCGCTTAGCGATCTACAAGGCTATGTAGATGCACTCCCCTTACCCTCATTGCTAGATTACTCCATAGTTTGATCTTGGTGATGCGTAGAAAATTTTAAATTTCTGCTATGATCCCCAACAGTGGCATCATGAGCTAGGTCTATGCGTAGTTTCTATGCACGAGTAGAACACAAAGCAGTTGTGGGCGTCGATTTTGTCAATTTACTTGCCGTTACTAGTCTTATCTTGATTTGGCGGCATCGTGGGATGAAGCGGCCCGGACCGACCTTACACGTACTCTTACGTGAGACTGGTTCCACCGACTGACATGCACTAGTTGCATAAGGTGGCTAGCGGGTGTCTGTCTCTCCCACTTTAGTCGGATCGGATTCGATGAAAAGGGTCCTTATGAAGGGTAAATAGAAATTGGCATATCACATTGTGGTTTTCGCGTAGGTAAGAAACGTTCTTGCTAAGAAACCTATAGCAGCCACGTAAAAACTTGCAACAACAATTAGAGGACGTCTAACTTGTTTTTGCAGCATATGCCTTGTGATGTGATGAATGATATATGTGATGTATGAGATTGATCATGTTCTTGTAATAGGAATCACGACGTGCATGTCAATGAGTATGACAACCGGCAGGAGCCATAGGAGTTGTCTTAATTTATTTATGACCTGCGTGTCAACATAAATGTCATGTAATTACTTTACTTTATTGCTAAAGCGTTAGCCATAGTAGTAGAAGTAATAGATGACGAGACAACTTCAAGAAGACACGATGATGGAGATCATGATGATGGAGATCATGGTGTCATGCCGGTGACAACGATGATCATGGAGCCCCGAAGATGGAGATCAAAAGGAGCAAAATGATATTGGCCATATCATGTCACTATTTGATTGCATGTGATGTTTATCATGTTTTACATCTTATTTGCTTAGAACGACGATAGCTTAAATAAGATGATCCCTCGTAATAATTTCAAGAAAAGTGTTCCCCCTAACTGTGCACCATTGCGAAGGTTCGTTGTTTCGAAGCACCACGTGATGATCGGGTGTGATAGATTCTAATGTTCGAATACAACGGGTGTAAGCCAGATTTACACATGCAATACACTTAGGTTGACTTGACGAGCCTAGCATGTACAGACATGGCCTCGGAACACGGAAGACCGAAAGGTCGAGCATGAGTCGTATAGAAGATATGATCAACATGAAGATGTTCACCGATGTTGACTAGTCCGTCTCACGTGATGATCGGACACGGCCTAGTTGACACGGATCATGTTTCACTTAGATGACTAGAGGGATGTCTATCTGAGTGGGAGTTCATTAAATAATTTGATTAGATGAACTCAATTATCATGAACATAGTCTAAATTGTCTTTGCAAATATGTTGTAGATAAATAGCTCACGTTGTAGCTCCCTGTTTCAATACGTTCCTAGAGAAAGATTAAGTTGAAAGATATTGTAAGCAATGATGCGGACTAGGTCCATAGTCCGAGGAGTGCCCTCACTGCTACACAGAAGGCTTACGTCTTTGATGCACCGCTCGATGTGCAAACCCCTACAACGTCGTCTGTGGATGTTGTGAACACATGACAGACACATCCTGATGACTACATGATAGTTTAGTCCACCATACTTTACGGCTTAGAATCGGGATTCCAATGACGTTTTGAACGCCATAGAACATATGAGATGTTCCAAGAGCTGAAATTGGGATTTCAGGCTCATGCCCGTGTTGAGAGGTGTGAGACCTTTGACAAGTTCTTTTGCCAACAGGATGGAGGAGAATAGCTCAGCTAATGAGCATGTGCTCAGAATGTCTGGGTGCTACAATCACTTAAATCAAGTGGGAGTTAAACTTCCAGATAAGATAGTGATTGATAGAGTTCTCTAGCCACTATCACTAAGCTACTAGATCTTCATGATGAACTATGACATGCAAGGGATGGAGTTGATCCCGGAGCTGTTCGCGGTGCTTAAGACCGCAAAAGGTAGAAATCAAGAAGGAGCATCAAGTGTTGATGGTTTAACAAGACCACTGGTTTCAAGAAGGGCAAGGGCTAGAAGGGAAACTTCATGGATGGCAAACCAGTTGCCGCTCCAGTGAAGGAACCCAAGGTTGAACCCAAACCCGAGACTAAGTGCTTCTATTGTAAGGGGAACGGTCACTGGTAGCGGAATTACCCCAAATTCATGGTAGATAAGAAGGCTGGCAACTTCAACAAAGTATATACGTGTTATTAATGTGTACCTTACTAGTACTCCTGGTAGCACCTGGGTATTGGATACCGGTTCAGTTGCTATTATTGGTGACTTGAAGCAAAAGCTACAGACTAAACGGAGACTGGCTAAGGGCGAGGTGACGATGTGTGTTGGAAGTGTTTCCAAAGTTGATGAGATCACCATCGCACGCTCCATCTTCCTTCGGGATTAGTATTGAACCTAGATATATGTTATCAGGTGTCTACGTTGAGCATGAATATGATTAGATCATGTTCATTGCAATACGGTTATTCATTTAAGTTAGAGAATACTGGTTATTCTGTTTACATGAATAATACCTTTCATGGTCATGCAGCCTATGTGAATGGTTCATTGAATCTCGGTCGTGGTAATACATGTTCACACCAAAAGATGTAGAGTTAATAATGATAGTACCACTTTCTCGTGGCACTGCCGCTTAAGTCATATTGGCGTAAGATGCATGAAGAAACTCCATGTCGATGGATGTTTGGAGTCACTTGATTTTGAATCGCTTGACACATGCGAGCCATGCCTCATGGGCACGATGACTAAGACCCCGTTTTCAGGTACAATGAAACGGGCAAGTGACTTGTTGGAGATCATGCATGCTGATGCATGTGATCCAATGAGAATTGAAGCATGCAGTGGATATCACTATTTTCTCATCTTCACTGACGATTTGAGTAGATATAGGTATATCTACTTAATGAAGCACAAGTCTGAAACGTTTGAAAAGTTTAAGTGATTTCAGAGTGAAGTTAAGAATCATCATAACAATAAGATCATGTTCCTACGATCTGATCAAAAGGGGATTTTCTGAGTTATGAGTTTGGCAATCACTTAAGACATTGTGGAATTGTTTCATAGTTGAAGCCACCTGGAACACCACAAGGTAATGGTGTATCCGGACGTCGTAATCGAACACTATGAGATATGGTGCGATCTATGATGTCTCTTACCAATCTACCGTTTTCATTTTAAGGTTATGCGTTAGAGACAGCTGCATTCACTTTAGATAGGACACCATCTAAGTCCGTTGAGACGACGTCGTACGAACATTGGTTTGGCAAGAAACCAAAGTTGTCGTTTCTTAATGTTTGGGGCTGCGATGCTTAAGGCTTCAGCCGGAGAAGCTCGAACCCAAAGCAGACAAACACATCTTCATAGGATACCCAAAGGTGACAGTAGGGTATACCTTCTATCTCAGATCCGAGGGCAAATTGTTTGTCACTAAGAACGGGTCCTTTCTCGAGAAGGAGTTTCTCTCAAAAGAATTGAGTGGGAGGAAGATAGAACTTGATGAGGTTGTCGAACCTTTACTTCAACCAGAGAGTGATGCAACACAGAAATATGTTTTCTGTGGCACCTACGTCTGTTGAAGAGGAAGTTAATGATAGTGATCATGAAGCTTCGGATCAAGTTGCTATCGAACCTTGTAGGTCGACAAGGATATGTACTACTCCTGAGTGGTACAGTAATACTGTCTTAGATATCATGTTGTTAGACAACAATGAACCTACGAGCTATGGAGAAGCGATGGTGGGCCTGTATTCAGACAAATGGTTAGAAGCCATGAAATCTGAGATAGGATCCATGTATCAGAACAGAGTATGGACTTTGGTGGACTTGGCCGATGATCGGCAAGCCATTGAGAATAAATGGATCTTTAAGAAGAAGACGAACATGGACGGTAATGTTACCGTCTATGAAGTGCGACTTGTGGGAAAGAGTCTTTTCACAAGTTCAAGGAGTTGACTACGATGAGAATTTCTCACTCGTAGCGATGCTTAAGTCCGTCGGAATCATGTTAGCATTAGCTGTATTTTTCGATTATGAAATCTGACAGATGGATGCCAAAACAAGTTTTCTTACCAGTTTCCGTAAGAAAAGTTTGTATGTGATACAATAAAAGGTTTTGTCGATCCTAAGGATGCTAAAAGGTATGCTTGCTCCAGCAATCCTTCTATGGACTAGAGCAAGCATCTCGGAGTCAGAATACATGCTTTGATGGAGTGATCAAAGCTTTTAGGTTTATACAATGTTTGCTACAAACTTGTATTTACAAGAAAGTGAGTGGGAGCACAACAACAATTCTGATAAGTATATGTGGATGACATATTGTAAGATCCGAAATAATGTAGAATTTCTGGAAAGCATAAACGGTTGTTTGAAGAGTGTTTTTCAAAGGAGGACCTGGATAAAGCTGCTTACAAATTGGGCATCAAGATCTATAGAGATAGATCAAGACGCCTGATGATACTTTCAAAGAACACACACCTTGACATGTTTTTGAAGGAGTTCAAAATAGATCAGTCAAAGAAGGGGTTCTTACCTGAGTTGTATGGTGTGAAGTTGAGTAAGACTCGAAGCTTGACCACGACAGAAGAAAGAGGAAGGACGAAGGTCGTCCCCTATGCTTTTGTCATAGGCTCTATACGGTATGCCATGCTGAAGTACCGCACCTGATGTTTGCCTTGCCACATGTCTGGCAAGAGGGTACAAAGGTGATCTAGGAGTAGATCACCGGATAGCGGTCAAAAATTATCCTTAGAGGAATAAGGAAATGTTTCTCGATTATGGAGTTGATAAAGAGTTCGACGTAAAGAGTTACATCGATGCAAGCTTAACACCTATCCGGATAGCTCTGAGTAGAGATATCAGATACGTATAATGGAGCAACAATTTGGAATAGCTCCAAGTGGAACGTGGTAGCAGCATCTACGATATAAAGTTTTGCGAAATACATAGGGATCTGAATATGGAAAGACCCGTTGACTACAACCTCTCTCACAAGCATAACATGATCAAACCCAAAACTCTTTGAGTGTTTATCACATAGTGACGTGAACTAGATCATTGAGTCTAGTAGACTCTTGGATGTAGGTCACATGGCGATGTGACCTGTGAGTGTTAATCACATGACGATGTGAACTAGATTATTGACTCTAGTGCAAGTGGGAGACTGTTGGAAATATGCCCTAGAGGCAATAATAAATTGGTTATTATTATATTTCCTTGTTCATGATAATCGTTTATTATCCATGCTAGAATTGTATTGATAGGAAACTCAGATACATGTGTGGATACATAGACAACACCATGTCCCTAGTAAGCCTCTAGTTGACTAGCTCGTTGATCAATAGATGGTTATGGTTTCCTGACCATGGACATTGGATGTCGTTGATAACGGGATCACATCATTAGGAGAATGAGGTGATGGACAAGACCCAATCCTAAGCCTAGCACAAGATCGTGTAGTTCGTTTGCTAAAGCTTTTCTAATGTCAAGTATCATTTCCTTAGACCATGAGATTGTGCAACTCCCGGATACCATAGGAGTGCTTTGGGTGTGCCAAACGTCACAATGTAACTGGGTGGCTATAAAGGTACACTACAGGTATCTCCGAAAGTGTCCGTTGGGTTGGCACGAATAGGGACTGGGATTTTTCACTCCGTGTAAACGGAGAGGTATCTCTGGGCCCACTCGGTAGGACATCATCATAATGTGCACAATGTGACCAAGGAGTTGATCATGGGATGATGTGTTACGGAACGAGTAAAGAGACTTGCCGGTAACGAGATTGAACAAGGTATCGGGATATCAACGATCGAATCTCGGGCAAGTACAATACCGTTGGACAAAGGGAATTGTATACGGGATTGATTGAATCCTCGACATCGTGGTTCATCCGATGAGATCATCGTGGAACATGTGGGAGCCAACATGGGTATCCAGATCCCGCTATTGGTTATTGGCCGGAGAGTTGTCTCGGTCATGTCTGCATGGTTCCTGAACCCGTAGGGTCTACACACTTAAGGTTCGGTGACGCTAGAGTTTTTATGGGAAATAGTATGTGGTTACCGAAGGTTGTTCGGAGTCCCGGATGAGATCCCGGACATGACGAGGAGCTTCGGAATGGTCCGGAGGTGAAGATCGGTATATTGGACGAAGGGTATTGGAGTCCGGAAGTGTTCCGGGGGTATCAGGCTATGACCAGCATGACCGAAAGGTGTTTCGAGAGCCCCGGCAAGTGTGGGAGGGCCTCATGGGCAAAGGGGAAGGGGCAAACCAGCCCACTAAGGGGTGGTGCGCCCCCACACCCTTTCCCACGTTACTTGGGGGGTTAGGGCGCTTCCACCTGGCTTGGGAGGCAAGCCTCCACCTGCTTGGCTTGGGGGGCAAGTCTGCCTAGCCGCCGCCCCCTAGGGAGATCCAATCTGCCTAGCCGCCGCCCCCTAGGGGAAACCCTAGGGCGCCTCCCCCTCTCCCCTTGCCCCTATATATAATGGAGGGGTGGGAGGGCAGCCATGACCTCTTCCCTGGCGGAGCCCTCCCTCCTCCAACTCTTCCTCCTCCTCCGTAGAGCTTGGCGAAGCCCTGCAGGAATACCACAAGCTCCACCACCACGCCGTCGTGATGCTGGAGTTCTGCCTCAACTTCTCCTCTCCCCTTGCTGGATCAAGAAGGAGGAGACGTCCCCGGGCTGTACGTGTGTTGAACGCGGAGGCGCTGTCCGTTCGGCGCTAGATCGGAATCAACCGCGATCTGAATCGCTGCGAGTACGACTCCTTCATCCGCGTTCTTGCAACGCTTCCACTTAGCGATCTACAAGGGTATGTAGATGCACTCCCCTTCCCCTTGTTGCTAGATTACTCCATAGATTGATCTTGGTGATGCATAGAAAATTTTAAATTTCTGCTACGATCCCCAACAGGAAGCTGTTTTTGTAGGGTCCGTTGGATGGACTTGGAATTTGACAATTTCGTTCGCCAGCTTAAAGGAGGTGGACTTGGATCTTTTATCGAGTATCACGTCGTCCCTGTTCACTGTGGAGCGCAACACAGTTAGTTCTTCGGCCGCTAGGGCTTCGGATAGTGCCTCAAGGGCGAGTGCAGCTGTCTTATTTTCGGCGCGGAGTGCTATGTCCAGATCACTAACAAGAGTGATGATTCCGTTGGGCCCGGGTATTTTGAGCTTCATGTACCCGTAATGGGGTATGGCTTGGAAGATTGTAAACGCCTCCCGCCCTAATAGAGCGTGGTATCCGCTGCTAAACGGGGCCACTTGGAATGTAATTTCTTCGGACATGTACTTATCCGACGTGCCGAATACCATGTCTAGTGTGATTTTTCCAACGCAGCGTGCTTCCCGACTGGGGATGATTCCTCTAAAGGTTGTGCTGCTTTACTTAACGCGGCTCCAGTCTATTTCCATCTTTTGAAGAGTTTCCTCATAGATGAGGTTTAATCCACTGCCGCCGTCCATGAGTACCTTGGTGAGTCGAAAGCCGTCCATGATTGGACTGAGGACCAGTGCGGCTGGTACTCGGGTTGTTCGGAATTTAGGTTCGTCACTGGCATTGAAGGTAATAGCCGTGTCGCTCCAAGGATTTATTTCTGCTATGTGGCAGATTTCGGACAGGCTGTGGAGTGTTCGCTTCCATCTATTATTTGACGCGAAGGTCTCAAAGACCGTTAAGACCGTATTGTTGTGCTCGAGGTGGTGCTATGTGGTTTTGGGGAGGAGTAGATCCTCACCACTTTTGGCCACCAGCCGGAGTATCCAGCATGCTCTAAGGCTGTGCGTTGGTACTCGCATCCGTTGTACTATGAATTTTGCAGGGTCCGTTGAGCCATCCCTCCAGTACGGTTCCTTGCCCCGTAGAGGGCTTTTGCTTTTTGGTAGTTAACCCAGGTGTATTGTGATAATGCACCCTTTTATTTCGGACTGGGTTTGTATTCAGGGCCGGATTATCCCAAAATTTTATTTCGGTTTTCCAGGCGCTTTCCATCGCACAGTACTTTCGTACTATGGACACCAAGTCGGTAAAGCGTGTAATTTCGCGACGACTTATGGCGTTGAGGATTCCCTTGTCCATGCAATTATTGCAGAAGAATGAAATTGCATCTTCCTCGCGGCAGTCCTTTATCATGTTCTTGACCAGGAGGAATTTGGCCCAGTAATGGTGTACTGTTTCTTCGGGCTCTTGCCTAATTTGGGATAGATCGCGTATGTTTGGGTGGGTGGGTGGAATTGAATCCGAATCCTCACCCAATCTGAGGCTCAGTGGCCAAGGAGTTTCTGATCTCGAAAGTTTGGATTCTTGGATGTCTTCCGGAAAATCTAGCCCGCTGCCTGATTCTGGGTTCAGGCTTTGAGTGACATCCTCCCCTCCGTTGTTATCCAGCTTGGAGGGATCGGGAATCCGGACTTAGCTAGTCCTTAAGATGGATGAAGGGTTGCCGCATTGTTCTTCCACCACTGCAACGTGATGGGTGACCTGGGGAGAGTTAATTTCTCTCAGATCGGGTTTGGGCCCAATCTGATCATAGTCTGTAGCAACTCCCAGGGCGGCGATGCGATCCAAGAGCTCGTTCAGGGAAGAGAGCTCCATTGGATCTAATTGCTCGGCGAGTTCCGAGTTGACGTGAAGATTGCTTTCGATGACCCGAGAAGTCATCGTCGACGCAGCGGCCGAACAGGCGGTCATAAGAAAACCACCTAGCCGGAGAGTTTGGCCGATAGCCAGAGCTCCCTTAGTGATAGTGTCGTCTTTAAAGACGGGACGAGACATCCTTCCTGGTGGCGACGGCACAGCAGAACTCTCAATGAAAGCACCAATGTCGGTGTCAAAACCGGCGGATCTCGGGTAGGGGGTCCCGAACTGTGCGTCTAGGCCGGATGGTAACAGGAGGCAGGGGACACGATGTTTTACCTAGGTTCGGGCCCTCTTGATGGAGGTAAAACCCTACGTCCTGCTTGATTAATATTGAAGATATGTGTAGTACAAGAGTAGATCTACCACGAGATCAGAGCGGCTAAACCCTAGAAGCTGGCCTATGGTATGATTGTATGTTGTGATTGTTGTTCTACGGACTAAAACCCTTCGGTTTATATAGACACCGGAGAGGGTTAGGGTTACACAAGGTCGGTTACAAAGGAGGAGATATCCATATACGTATTGCCTAGCTTGCCTTCCACGCCAAGTAGAGTCCCATCCGGACACGAGATGAAGTCTTCAATCTGGTATCTTCATAGTCCAACAGTCCGGACAATGGAGATAGTCCGGCTATCCGGAGACCTGCTAATCCAGGACTCCCTCAAGGAGCAACAATTTCAGTTCAAATATTGTCACTTGCATGTGTTTTTCTTACTGATTTATTGTATAGACATTGTCAAGTAGTCAATTAGCGATAGTACATGTTTTCTGATTCTTGCATATTTGAGAGGGGCCAACTGTATGTGGGATTGATGATCAGGAACTAATTGAATGTCAGCCTCATTGCCATTTTGGGTAGAATTCTTATCAGCTGAACATTGCTTCTGATTAGGACTTGATGATGATACAAGACGGTGTAACAAGACAATGTAGTATGAGAGTATTTCACAAATCACACAATCTGTGAAGAAGACTATGCGCTACTACACCGGATTATATAGATTCACACTTGATCTAAGATAATAGTGTATAATTCATTCAGTTCAATCTACATATGTAGGTAGGGAACAAGAATTATCTCGTAACAGAAAATACTTTACAAAGTTGTCATATTGGTTATTATTACCCCAAATAATGATGCATTAACGATGTTAATAGCTACATATGTATGCAATAACAGAACGTACGCCTCAAAGTGCGTTGAGATTGTACTTACACATATCACTTCATTTGTTTGATTCATTTTGATTCATGACAACTAGCCTCTAGAGCTTGTGTCATGTAGTCAATCAACTAAATGTATTGTATTAGGATATCAATCACTTAATTTTAAGGCCGCAAACTTATTATCCCGTTGCAACGCACGGGCCCTTTTGCTAGCATGTGTATTATGACAATCGAGATTCAATAAAAATAGACCACTCTTCAAGGGTGCATGACCATAAAAGATATTACTCATATAAATAGAACAACCATTATTCTCTGATTTAAATGAATAACCGTCTCGCACTAAACAAGATCCAGATATAATGTTCATGCTCAACGCTAGCACCAAATAACAATTATTCAGGTCTAAAACTAATCCCGAAGGTAGATGTAGAGATAGCGTGCCGACGGCGATCACATTGACCTTGGAACCTCGTCCTTAGCCAATCTTCGCTTAATCCGTAGCTCTTGTTTCGAGTTACAAATATGAGCAACCGAACCAGTATCAAATACCCAGGCGCTACTACGAGCATTAGTAAGGTACACATCAATAACATGTATATCAAATATACCTTTGTTCACTTTGCCATCCTTCTTATCCGCCAAATACCTGGGGCAGTTCCGTTTCCAGTGACTAGTCCCTTTGCAGTAGAAGCACTCAGTTTCAGGCTTGGGTCCAGCTTTGGGCTTCTTCCCGGGAGTGGCAACTTTCTTGCCATTCTTCTTGAAGTTCCTTTTGTTTCCCTTGCCCTTTTTCTTAAAACTAGTGGTCTTGTAAACCATCAACACTTGATGCTCCTTCTTGATTTCTACCTCCGCGGCCTTAAGCATTGCGAAGAGCTCGGGAATTGTCTTGTTCATCCCTTGCATATTATAGTTCATCACGAAGCCTTTGTAGCTTGGTGGCAGTGATTGAAGAACTCTGTCAATGACACAATCAACTAGAAGATCAACTCCCAGCTGAGTCAAGTGATTATAATACCCAGGCATTTTGAGTATGTGCTCACTGACAGAACTGTTCTCCTCCATCTTGCAGCTATAGAACTTGTTGGAGACTTCATATCTCTCAACCCGGGCATTTGCTTGAAATATTAACTTCAACTCTTGGAACATCTTATATGCTCCATGACGTTCAAAATTTCATTGAAGTCTCGGTTCTAAGATGTAAAGCATGGCACACTAAACTATCGACTAGTCATCAGATCGAGCTTGCCAGACGTTCAAAACATCATCATCTGCTCCTGCAGCAATCCTTTCACCTAGCAGTGCATTAAGGACATAATTCTTATGTGCAGCAATGTGGATAATCCTCAAGTTACGGACCCAGTCCGTGTAGTTGCTACCATCATCTTTCAACTAGGATTTCTCTAGGAACGCATTAAAATTCAGGGGAACAGTAGCACGGGCCATTGATCTACAACATAGATATGAAAATACTATCGGGACTAAGTTCATGATAAATTAAGTTCAATTAATCAAATTACTTAAGAACCCCCACTTAAATAGACATCCCTCAAGTCATCTAAGTGATACGTGATCCAAATCAACAAATCCATGTCCGATCATCACGTGAGATGGAGTAGTCTTCAATGGTGAACATCTCTATGTTGATCATATCTACTATATGATTCACGTTCGACCTTTCGGTCTCCGGTGTTCCGAGGCCATGTCTGTACATGCTAGGCTCGTCAAGTTTAACCCAAGTATTCTGCATGTGCAAAACTGTCTTGCACCCATTATATGTGAACGTAGAGTCTATCACACCCGATCATCACGTGTTGTCTCAACACGACGAACTGTAGCAACGGTGCATACTCAGGGAGAACACTTCTACCTTGAAATTTAGTGAAGGGATCATCTTATAATGCTACCACCGTTCTAAGCAAAATAAGATGCATGAAGGATAAACATCATATGCAATCAAAATATGTGACATGATATGGCCATCATCATCTTGTGCTTTCGATCTCCATCTCCAAAGCATCGTCATGATCTCCATCGTCACCGGATCAACACCTTGATCTGCATCGTAGCATCGTGGTCGTCTCACCAACTATTGCTTCTACAACTATCGCTAACGCATAGTGATAAAGTAAAGCAATTACATGGCGTTTGCATTTCATACAATAAAGAGACAACCATAAGGCTCATGCTGGTTGTCAGATATCTTGCAAAACATGATCATCTCATACAATAACGCTTATCACATCATGTCTTGACCATATCACATCACAACATGCCCTGCAAAAACAAGTTAAACATCCTCTACTTTGTTGTTGCAAGTTTTACATGACTGCTATGGGGTTCTAGCAAGAGGCGTTCTTACCTACACATATAACCACAATGGTGTTTCATCAAGTTTGTTGTTTAACCTTCTTCAAGGACCGGCCGTAGTCAAATTTGATTCAACTAAAGTAGGAGAAACAGACACCCGCCAGCCACCTTTATGCAAAAACCAGTTGCATGTTTGTCGGTGGAACCGGTCTCATGTGCGTGGATATGTAAGGTTGGTCTGGGCTGCTTCATCCCACAATACCGCCAAATCAAAATAAGACGTTGGTGGTAAGCAGTATGACTATCACCGCCCACAACTCTTTGTGTTCTACTCGTGCATATCATCTACGCATATACCTGGCTCATGATGCCACTGTTGGGAATCGTTGCATGGAAAATAAAAAAATTATACACACACGCAATGATCTATCCATGGAGATGCATAGCAATAAGGGGGAAAGTGTGTCTACGTACCCCCGTAGACCGTAAGCGGAAGCGTTTCACAACGCGGTTGATGTAGTCGAACTTCTTCGCGCTTCAATCGATCAAGTACCTAATGCACGACACCTCCGCGTTCTGCACACGTTCAGCTCGGTGACGTCCCTCGCCTTCTTGATCCAGCAAGACGTCAGGTAGTAGATGAGTTCCATAAGAACAACAACATGGTGACGATGATAGTGAAGTGATACTCGTAGGGCTTCGCCTAAGCACTATGAAAATATGACCGAGGGTGTAAACGGTGGAGGGGGACGCCGCACATGGCTAAACAATTGTCTGGTGTGTGTTAGGGCGCCCCCCACATATATATAGGTGGGAGGGAGAGGGAAGGCTGCTAGTAGGCGCCCAAGTAGGGTGCTACCTCTTGAGCACTGCGTTGGTTTTCCCTTGAAGAGGAAAGGGTGATGCAACAAAGTAGCGTAAGTATTTCCCTCAGTTTTTGAGAACCAAGGTATCAATCCAGTAGGAGGCTACATGCAAGTCCCTCGTACCTACACAAACAAATAAGAACCTCGCAACCAACGCGATAAAGGGGTTGTCAATCCCTTCACGGTCATTACAAGAGTGAGATCTGATAGAGATGATAAGATAATATTTTTGGTATTTTTATGATAAATAGTAAAAGTAAAGATTGCAAAATAAAAGGTAATAGAAATAGCTCGTTAATGGAAGATTAATATAAATGAGAATAGACCTGGGGGCCATAGGTTTCACTAGTGGCTTCTCTCAAGATAGCATAAGTATTACGATGGGTGAACAAATTACTATCGAGCAATTGATAGAAAAGCGAATAATTATGAGAATATCTAGGCATGATCATGTATATAGGCATCACATCCGTGACAAGTAGACCGACTCCTACCTACATCTACTACTATTACTCCACACATCGACCGCTATCCAGCATGCATCTAGAGTATTAAGTTCATAAGAATAGAGTAACGCATTAGGTAAGATGACATGATGTAGAGGGATAAACTCAAGCAATATGATATAAACCCCATCTTTTTATCCTCGATGGCAACAATACAATACATGTCATTTCCCTTTCTATCACTGGGATCGAGCACCGCAAGATTGAACCCAAAACTAAGCACTTCTCCCATTGCAAGAAAGATCAATCTAGTAGGCCAAACCAAACTGATAATACGAAGAGACTTGCAAAGATAACCAATCATACATAAAAGATTTCAGAGAAGAATCAAATATTGTTCATAGATAGACTTGTCATAAACCCACAATTCATTGGATCTCGACAAACACACCGCAAAAAGAGTTACATCGAATAGATCTCTAAGAAGATCGAGGAGAACTTTGTATTGAGATCCAAAGAGAGAGAAGAAGCCATCTAGCTAATAACTATGGACCCGAAGGTTTGAAGTAAACTACTCACACATCATCGGAGGGGCCATGGAGTTGATGTAGAGGCCCTCCGTGATGGATGCCCCCTCAGGTGGAGCTCCGGAAAAGGCCCCAAGATGGGATCTCTTGGGTACAGAAGGTTGCGGCGGTGGAAATAGGGTTTCGTGGTGCTCCAGGATGTTTTCAGGGTATATGAGTATATATAGGAGGAAGAAGTAGGTCGGTTGAGCCACGAGGGGGGAGGGCGCGCCCAAGGGGGTAGGCGTGCCCCCTGCCTCGTGGACTCCTTGTTGATTTCTTGACGTCCACTCCAAGTCCTTTGGATCACGTTTGTTCCAAAAATAACTCTCCCGAAGGTTTCATTCCGTTTGGGTTCCGTTTGATATTCCTTTTCTGCGAAACACTGAAATAGGCAAAAAAACAATAATTTGCACTGGGCCTTGGGTTAATAGGTTAGTCCCAAAAATAATATAAAAGTGTATAATAAAGCCCATTAAGCATCCAAAACAGAATATATAATAGCATGGAACAATAAAAAATTATAGATACGTTGGATACGTATCAAGCATCCCCAAGCTTAATTTCTCTATTGTGGAATTCTTTCTAGCATATTATTCAATGTAATTTTCTCTATTGTGGCATGAATATTCAGATCCGAAATATTCAAGATAAAAGTTTATTGTTGACACAAAAATAGTAATACTCCAAGTATGCTAACCAAGCAATTATGTCTTATCAAAATAACATAGCCAACGAAATCTTATCCCTACAAAATCATATAGTTTGGCCATGCTTCATTTTCGTCACACAAAATGCTCTCATCATGCACAACCCCGATGACAAGCCAAGCAATTGTTTCGTACTTAGCCTTTTCAAACTCTTTCAACTTTTACGCAATATATGAGCGCGAGCCATGGACATAGCACTATGGGTGGAATAGAATATAATGATTGAGATTGTGTGAGAAGACAAAAAGGGATAAAGTCTCACATTGACGCGGCTAATCAATGGGCTATGGAGATGCCCACCGATTGATGTCAATGCAAGGAGTAGGGATGGCCATGCAACAGATGAACTAGAGCTATAAACATATAAAAGCTCATCAAAGGAACTAAGTGGGTGTGCATCCAACTTGCTTCCTCACGAAGACCTAGGGCATTTGAGGAAGCCCATCATTGGAATATACAAGCCAAGTTCTATAATGAAACATTCCCACTAGTATATGAGAGTGACAAAATAAGAGACTCTCTATCATGAAGATCATGGTGATACTTTGAAGCACAAGTGTGGAAAAAGGATAGTAACATTGTCCCTTCTCTCTTTTTCTCTCATTTATTTATTTATTTATTTGGGCCTTCTTCTCCTTTTTTGTATGGCCTATTTTTTCCGTCCGAAATCCCATCCCGACTTGTGGGGGAATCATAGTCTCCATCATCCTTTCCTCACATGGGACAATGCTCTAATGATGATCATCACACTTTTATTTACTTACAACTCAAGAATTACAACTCGATACTTAGAACAAAATATGACTCTATGTGAATGCCTCCGGTGGTGTACTGGGATTGCGATGAATTAAGAGTGACATGTATGAAAAATTAAGCATGGTGGCTTTGCCACAAATACGATGTCAACTACATGATCATGCAAAGCAATATGACAATGATGATGCGTGTCATAATAAATGGAACGGTGGAAAGTTGCATGGCAATATATCTCGGAATGGCTATGGAAATGCCATAATAGGTAGGTATGGTGGCTGTTTTGAGGAAGATACAAGGAGGCTTACGTGTGATAGAGCGTATCATATCACGGGGTTTGGATGCACCGGCGAAGTTTGCACCAACTCTTAAGGTGAGAAAGGGCAATGCACGGTACCGAAGAGGCTAGCAATGATGGAAAGGTGAGAGTGCATATAATCCATGGACTCAACATTAGTCATAAATAACTCACATACTTCTGGCAAAAATCTACAGGTCATTAAAACCAAGCACTACGCGCATGCTCCTAGGGGGATAGATTGGTAGGAAAAGACCATCGCTCGTCCCCGACCGCCACTCATAAGGAAAGCAATCAAAGAACACCCCATGCTTCAAATTTGTCACACAAAGTTTACCATACGTGCATCCTACGGGACTTGCAAACTTCAACACAAGTATTTCTCAATTTCACAATTACTCAACTAGCACACCTCTAATATTACCACCTTTATATCTCAAAACAACTATCAAGCATCCAACTTCTCTTTAGTATTTAAAATTTATAACCAAAGAAAATAACCATGCTGTTCTAAAGGACTCTCAAAATAATATAAGTGAAGCACGAGAGATCAATTGTTTCTGTAAAATAGGACCACTGCCGTGCTCTAAAATATATAAGCGAAGCACTAGAGCAAAAATTATCCAACTCAAAAGGTATAAGTGAAGCATATAGATTATTCTAATAAATTCCAATTCATGTGTGTCTCTCCAAAAGGTGTGTACTGATACGTCTCCAACGTATCTATAATTTTTGATTGCTCCATGCTATATTATCTACTGTTTTGGACTATATTGGGCTTTATTTTCCACTTTTATATTATTTTTGGGACTAACCTATTAACCGGAGGCCCAACCCAGAATTGCTGTTTTTTGCCTATTTCAGTGTTTCGAAGAAACGGAATATCAAACAGAGTCCAAACGAAATAAAATCTTCGGGAACGTGATTTTCTCACCGAACATGATCCAGGAGACTTGGACCCTGCTCCAAGGAACAAAAGAGGCGGTCACGAGGGTGGGGGCGCCCCCCCTAGGGCGCGCCCCCTGCCTCGTGGGTCCCTCGTTGTTCCTCTGGCGTACTTCTTCCTCCTATATATACACAAGTACCCCCAAACAATCAGAACAGGAGCCAAAAACATAATTCCACCGCCACAACTTTCTGTATCCATGAGATCCCATCTTGGGGCCTGTTCCGGAGCTCCACCGGAAGAGGGCCGTCATCACAGAGGGCTTCTACATCATCACAGCCTCTCCGATGAAGGGTGAGTAGTTTACCTCAGACCTTCAGGTCCATAGTTAGTAGCTAGATGGCTTCTTCTCTCTCTTTGAATCTTAATACAAAGTTCTCTCCCTCCCTTATGGAGATCTATTCGATGTAATCTTCTTTTTGCGGTGTGTTTGTTGAGACCGATGAATTGTGGGTTTATGATCAAGTCTATCTATGAATAATATTTGAATCTTCTCTAAATTCTTTTATGTATGATTGGTTATCTTTGCAAGTCTCTTCGAATTATCCGTTTGGTTTGGCCAACTAGATTGGTAGTTCTTGCCATGGGAGAAGTGCTTAGCTTTGGGTTCGATCTTGCGGTGTCCTTACCCAGTGACAGAAAGGGCAGCAAGGCACGTATTGCATCATTGCCATCGAGGATAACAAGATGGGGTTTATTTCATATTGCATGAATCTATCTCTCTACATCATGTCATCTTACTTAAGGCGTTACTCTGTTTTTAACTTAATACTCTAGATGCATGCTGGATAGCGGTCGATGAGTGGAGTAATAGTAGTAGATGCAGAATCGTTTCGATCTACTTGTCACGGACGTGATGCCTATATACATGATCATGCCTAGATATTCTCATAACTATGCTCAATTCTGTCAATTTCTCAACAGTAATTTGTTCACCCATCGTAGAATACTTATGCTCTTGAGAGAAGCCACTAGTGAAACCTATGGCCCCCGGGTTTATTCTCATCATATCAATCTCCATCACTTTAATCTTGCTTTGCTTTTTACTTTGCTTTTACTTTTTTACTTTGCATCTTTATACCAAAAATACCAAAAATATTATATCTATCAGATCTCACTCTCGTAAGTGACCGTGAAGGGATTGACAACCCCTAATCACGTTGGTTGCGAGTAGCTATCGTTTTGTGCAGGTACGAGGGACTTGAGCGTGGCCTCCTACTGGATTGATACCTTGGTTCTAAAAAACTAAGGGAAATACTTACGCTACTCTGCTGCATCATCCCTTCCTCTTCGGGGAAAACCAACGCAAGCTCAAGACATAGCAAGAAGGATTTCTGGCGCCGTTGCCGGGGAGTCTATGCAAAAAGTCAACATACCAAGTACCCATCACAATCCTTATCTCTCGCATTACATTATTTGACATTTGCCTCTCGTTTTCCTCTCCCCCCAATTCACCCTTGCCGTTTTATTCGCCCTCTCTCTCTCTCTCTCTATCCTCCCTCTCTATTTGCCTCTTTTCCCTCGCCATGTCAGAACCAAAAAGAGTTGGGGGTTCTCTCCCAAGTTCTAGTACTTTAGACAATCCTGCTATCTTATCTAAACTCTTGAATCGGAATGCTATGGAACAACTTGCCGGAGTTATCAATAAGAACCTTAGTAATTTTGATGATGATGATTCTGGAATTTTTCGTTATTTACTTGATGAATCTTTGAAAGATGCTTGGGATAGGCTGTTAAGGATCCGGGCTAGCTATGTACCCCAATATCACATTGAGGTTTACTTAAAAAGCTTTTATGTTGGTCTACCCACTTCGTTCAAACAAGTTTTAGATTCTATTTTCGCGGGGGGGGGGGGTTTCTCGAAGGGGACCCCATAGATACCTATGAGAGGATGAAAACTATATTTGGGCACCCCATTAATGAGAAAGCTGAAATCACATCTCTCTTGCTTTCTTACCAAAAAGAATCTATTAAAGAAATAAAAGCTAGCCTAGATGCCAATTTCCGCACATTCTTAATCTATCTTCTACCATTAATTGACATGTACTCTGTCAAAATAGAAAGATTAATTCCATACACAACAAGTTTGCTCTCTTTTTCTCTAGAACCAAAGATGGCAATACCTAGATCTATCCTCACTTTTATGCCTAGCTAGGGGCGTTAAACGATAGCGCTTGTTGGGAGGCAACCCAATTTTATTTTTATTCCTTGCTTTTTGCTCCTGCTTAGTAATAAATAAATTATTTAGCCTCTGTTTTGCTTGTGTTTTTTGTGTTTAATTAGTGTTTGTGCCAAGTAGAACCATTGGGATGACTTGGGGAAAGTCTTGTTGAACTTGCTGTAAAAAACAGAAACTTTAGCGCTCACGAGAAATGCTGTCATTTTTATTTCAAGAGTGATATTTAGTTAATTATTTTTTCAGATGATTAATATATAAATTCCTCACATCCAGCAATTTATTTTAGAATTTTTGGGGTTCCAGATCTTGCGCTAGCTACAGATTACTACAGACTGTTCTGTTTTTGACAGATTCTGTTTTTCGTGTGTTGTTTGCTTATTTTGATGAATCTATGGCTAGTAAAATAGTTTATAATCCATAGAGAAGTTGGAATACAGTAGGTCTAACACCAATATAAATAAAGAATGAGTTCATTACAGTACCTTGAAGTGGTCTTTTGTTTTCTTTCGCTAACGGAGCTCACAGGTTTTCTATTTTGAGTTTTGTGTTGTGAAGTTTTCAAGTTTTGGGTGAATTCTTTTGATGGATCATGGAACAAGGAGTGGCAAGAGCCTAAGATTGGGTATGCCCATGGCACCCCCAAGATAATCCAAGGACACCAAAAAGTCAGCTTGGGGATGCCCCGGAAGGCATCCCCTCTTTCGTCCACTTCCATCGGTAATTTACTTGGAGCTATATTTTTATTCACCAACATGATATGTGTTTTGCTTGGAGCGTCTTGTATTATTTTTGTCTTTGTGTATTAGTATGGCACAATCATCCTTGCTGTACACACCTTTTGAGAGAGCCATACATGAATTAAAATTTGATAGAATACTCTATGTGCTTCACTTATATCTTTTGAGCTAAGTAGTTTTGCTCTATGTGCTTCACCTATATCTTTTGAGCGTTATAATTTTGCTCTATGTGCTTCACTTAGATCTTTTAGAGCACGGTGGTGGATTTTTTTAAAAGAAACTATTGATCTCTCATGCTTCACTTAAATTATTTCGAGAGTCTGTTAATAGCATGATAATTTGCTTAATAATAATATGCTTGGTATTCAAGATTTGTGAAACTTTCTTTTGAGTGTGTTGAATACTAAGAAAAGATTGAAGCATGATAATTGTTTTGATATATGGAGGTGATAATATTAAAGTCATGCTAGTTGAGTAGTTGTGAATTTAAAGAATACTCGTGTTGAAGTTTGTGATTCCCGTAGCATGCACGTATGTTGAACCGTTATGTGATGAAGTCGGAGCATGATTTATTTATTGATTGTCTTCCTTATGAGTGGCGGTCGGGTATGAGCGATGGTCTTTTCCTACCAATCTATCCCCCTAGGAGCATTCGCATAATACTTTGCTTTGATAACTTCTAGATTTTTGCAATAAGTATATGAGTTCTTTATGACTAATGTTGAGTCCATGGATTATACGCACTCTCACCCTTCCACCTTTGCCAGCCTCTCTAATACCGGGCACCTTTCGCCGGTATCATACACCTACCATATACCTTCCTCAAAACACCCACCATACCTACCTATTATGGCATTTCCATAGCCATTCCGAGATATATTGCCATGCAACTTTCCACCGTTCCGTTTATCATGACACACTCCATCATTGTCATATTGCATATCCCGGTACACCGTCGGATGCATTAATATAGAGTCATATTTTGTTCTAAGTATCGAGTTGTAATTGTTGAGTTATAAGAAAAATAAAAGTGTGATGATCATCATTATTAGAGCATTGTCCCAAGTGAGGAAAGAATGATGGAGACTATGATTCCCCCATAAGTCGGGATGAGACTCCGGACGAAAAAAGAGAGACCAAAGAAGCCCAAATAAAAAGAGGCCATAAAAAAGAGAAAAGGCCCAAATAAAAAAATGAGAGAAAAAGAGAGAAGGGACAATGTTACTATCCTCTTACCACACTTGTGCTTCAAAGTAGCACCATGATCTTCATATTAGAGAGTCTCTCATGTTATCACTTTCATATACTAGTGGGAATTTTTCATTATAGAACTTGGCTTGTATATTCCAATGATGGGCTTCCTCAAATTGCCCTAGGTCTTCATGAGAAAGCAAGTTGGATGCACACCCACTTAGTTTCTTTTTGAGCTTTCATATACTTATAGCTCTAGTGCATCCGTTGCATGGCAATCCCTACTCACTCACATTGATATCTATTGATGGGCATCTTCATAGCCCGTTGATACGCCTAGTTGATGTGAGACTATCTTCTCCTTTTTGTCTTCTCCACAACCACCATTCTATTCCACCTATAGTGCTATATCCATGGCTCACGCTCATGTATTGCGTGAAGATTGAAAAAGTTTTGAAAAAGTTAGAGTATGAAACAATTGCTTGGCTTGTCATCGGGGTTGTGCATGATTTAAATATTTTGTGTGGTGAAGATAGAGCATAGCCAGACTATATGATTTTGTAGGGATAACTTTCTTTGGCCATGTTATTTTGAGAAGACATAATTGCCTTGTTAGTATGCTTGAAGTATTATTATTTTTTATGTCAATATAAACTTTTGTCTTGAATCTTTCTAATCTGAATATTCATACCACAATTAAGAAGATTTGCATTGAAATTATGCCAAGTAGCACTCCGCATCAAAAATTCTCTTTTTATCATTTACCTACTCGAGGACGAGCAGGAATTAAGCTTGGGGATGCCTGATATGTCTCCAACGTATCTATAATTTTTGATTGCTCCATGCTATATTATCTACTGTTTTGGACTATATTGGGCTTTATTTTCCACTTTTATATTATTTTTGGGACTAACCTATTAACCGGAGGCCCAGCCCAGAATTGCTGTTTTTTTGCCTATTTCAGTGTTTCGAAGAAACGGAATATCAAACGGAGTCCAAACGGAATAAAATCTTCGGGAACGTGATTTTCTCACCGAACGTGATCCAGGAGACTTGGACCCTGCTCCAAGGAACAAAAGAGGCGGTCACGAGGGTGCAGGGCGCCCCCCTAGGGCGCGCCCCCTGCCTCGTGGACCCCTCGTTGCTCCTCCGGCGTACTTCTTCCTCCTATATATACACACGTACCCCCAAACGATCAGAACAGGAGCCAAAAACCTAATTCCACCGCCGCAACTTTCTGTATCCATGAGATCCCATCTTGGGGCCTGTTCCGGAGCTTCGCCGGAAGAGGGCCGTCATCACGGAGGGCTTCTACATCATCATAGCCTCTCCGATGAAGTGTGAGTAGTTTACCTCAGACCTTCGGGTCCATAGTTAGTAGCTAGATGGCTTCTTCTCTCTCTTTGAATCTCAATACAAAGTTCTCCCCCTCTCTTGTGGAGATCTATTCGATGTAATCTTCTTTTTGCGGTGTGTTTGTTGAGACCGATGAATTGTGGGTTTATGATCAAGTCTATCTATGAATAATATTTGAATCTTCTCTGAATTCTTTTATGTATGATTGGTTATCTTTGCAAGTCTCTTCGAATTATCTGTTTGGTTTGGCCAACTAGATTGGTACTTCTTGCCATGGGAGAAGTGCTTAGCTTTGGGTTTGATCTTGCGGTGTCCTTACCCAGTGACAGAAAGGGCGGCAAGACACGTATTGCATCGTTGCCATCGAGGATAACAAGATGGGGTTTATTTCATATTGCATGAATTTATCTCTCTACATCATGTCATCTTGCTTAAGGCGTTACTCTGTTTTTAACTTAATACTCTAGATGCATGCTGGATAGCGGTCGATGAGTGGAGTAATAGTAGTAGATGCAGAATCGTTTCGATCTACTTGTCACGGACGTGATGCCTATATACATGATCATGCCTAGATATTCTCATAACTATGCTCAGTTCTATCAATTGCTCAATAGTAATTTGTTCACCCACCATAGAATACTTATGCTCTTGAGAGAAGCCACTAGTGAAACCTATGGCCCCCGGGTCTATTCTCATCATATCAATCTCCATCACTTTAATCTTGCTTTGCTTTTTACTTTGCTTTTACTTTTTACTTTGCATCTTTATACCAAAAATACCAAAAATATTATATCTATCAGATCTCACTCTCGTAAGTGACCGTGAAGGGATTGAAAACCCCTAATAGCGTTGGTTGCGAGTAGCTATCGTTTTGTGCAGGTACGAGGGACTTGAGCGTGGCCTCCTACTGGATTGATACCTTGGTTCTCAAAAACTGAGGGAAATACTTACGCTACTCTGATGCATCATCCCTTCCTCTTCGGGAAAACCAACGCAAGCTCAAGACGTAGCATGTACAGCAAGGATGATTGTGGTAAACTAAAAATAAAAGACTCAAATCATACAAGACGCTCCAAGCAAAACACATATCATGTGGTGAATAAAAATATAGCTCCAAGTAAAGTTACCGATGGACGAAGACGAAAGAGGGGATGCCTTCTGGGGCATCCCCAAGGTTAGGCTTTTGTTTGTCCTTGGATTTTACCTTGGTGTGCCTTGTACATCCCCAAGCTTAGGCTCTTTCCTCTCCTTGTTCCATAATCCATCAAATCTTTACCCAAAACTTGAAAACTTCACAACACAAAACTTAAAAGAAAATCTCGTGAGCTCCGTTAGTAAAAGAAAACAAACCACCAATTCAAGGTACTGTAATGAACTCATTATTTATTTAAATTGATGTTAAATCTACTGTATTCCAACTTTTCTATGGTTCATAAACTCTATTACTAGCCATAGATTCATCAAAATAAGCAAACAACATACGAAAAACAGAATCTGTCAAAAACAAAACAGTCTGTAGTAATCTGTAGGTTTCGAGTACGTATGGAACCCCAAAAATTCTAAAATAAATTGATGGACATGAGGAATTTATATATTAATCATCTTCAAAAGGAATTAACTAAATAGCACTCTCCAGTAAAAAAAATGGCAGCAAATCTCATGAGCACTAAAGTTTCTGTTTTTTACAGCAAGATCGCAAAGACTTTCCCCAAGTCTTCCCAAAGGTTCTACTTGGCACAAACACTAATTAAAATCATAAAACCACATCTAACCAGAGGCTAGATGAATTATTTATTACTAAACAGAATCAAAAAGCAAGAAACAAAAATTAAATTGGATTGCCTCCCAGCAAGCGCTATCGTTTAACGCCCCTAGCTAGGCATTGATAATTTCAATGATGCTCACATGAAAGACAAGAATTGAAGCACAAAAGAGAGCATCATAAAACACGTGACAAACACATCTAAGTCTAACATACTTCCTATGCATAGGCATCTTATAAGCAAACAAATTATCATAGCAAGCAAAAACTAGCATATGCAAGGAAGCAGAAAGAAACAATAGCAATCTCAACATAATGAGAGGTAATTTAGTAACATGAAAATTTCTACAATCATATTTTCATCTCTCATAATAATTACATGTGGGATCATAAGCAAATTCAACAAAACATCTATCACATAGAATATTTTCAACACGATCCACATGCATGCAAAGTTGACACTCTTCCAAAATAGTTGGATTAACATTAACTAAAGTCATGACCTCTCCAAACCCACTTTTATCAAAAAATTCATAAGATTGAACATTCTCCAAATATGTGGGATCTAAAGTTTACACTCTTCCAAGCTCACTTTCAATAATATTGCAAACACTATTATCAATCTCATATTCATCATGGGGCTTAAATAAATTTTCAAGATCAAAGGAAGAATCACCCCAATCATGATCATTGCAACAAGTAGTGGACATAGCAAAACTAGATCCCCAAGCTTAGGGTTTTGCATATTATTAGCACAATTGACATTAATAGAATTTATAATAACATCATTGCGATCATGCTTTTTATTCAAAAATCTATCGTGAATCACTTCATAAAGCACTTCATCACAATTTTCAGATTCAGGAATTTCAAGCAAAACCTCATAAAGATAATCTAGTGCACTCAACTCACTAGAAATTGGTTCATCATAATCGGATCTCTTAAAAAGATTAGCAAGAGGATGAGGATCCATATCAATAGATTTTTAGCAAGCGAAGATGCAAGCAAATAGAAGGCACATGGTAACACGAGCAAATAAAAGGACGAACGGAAGAGGGGCGAATAAAACGGCAAAGGTGAAGTGGGGGAGAGAAAAACGAGAGGCAAATGGCAAATAATGTAATGCGGGGGATAAGAGTTTGTGATGGGTACTTGGTATGTCTTGACTTGTGCGTAGACTCTCCCGCAACGGCGCCAGAAATCCTTCTTGCTACCTCTTGAGCACTGCATTGGTTTTCCCTTGAAGAGGAAAGGGTGATGCAGCAAAGTAGCATAAGTATTCCCCTCAGTTTTTGAGAACCAAGGTATCAGTCCAGTAGGAGGCCACACGCAAGTCCTCGTACCTACACAAACAAATAAGAACCTCGCAACCAACGCGATAAAGGGGTTGTCAATCCCTTCACGGTCATTACAAAGAGTGAGATCTCATAGAGATGATAAGATAATATTTTTGGTATTTTTATGATAAATAGTAAAAGTAAGGATTGCAAAATAAAAGGTAATAGAAATAGCTCATTAACGGAAGGTTAATATAAATGAGAATAGACCCGGGGGCCATAGTTTCACTAGTGGCTTCTCTCAAGATAGCATAAGTATTACGGTGGGTGAACAAATTACTGTCGAGCAATTGATAGAAAAGTGAATAATTATGAGAATATCTAGGCATGATCATGTATATAGGCATCACGTCCATGACAAGTAGACCGACTCCTGCCTACATCTACTACTATTACTCCACACATCGACCGCTATCCAGCATGCATCTAGAGTATTAAGTTCATAAGAACAGAGTAACGCATTAGGTAAGATGACATGATGTAGAGGGATAAACTCAAGCAATATGATATAAACCCCATCTTTTTATCCTCGATGGCAAAAATACAATACGTCTCGTTTCCCCTTCTATCACTGGGATCGAGCACCGCAAGATTGAACCCAAAGCTAAGCACTTCTCCCATTGCAAGAAAGATCAATCTAGTAGGCCAAACCAAACTGATAATTCGAAGAGACTTGCAAAGATAACCAATCATACATAAAAGATTTCAGAGAAGAATCAAATATTATTCATAGAAAGACTTGATCATAAACCCACAATTCATCGGATCTCGACAAACGCACCGCAAAAAGAGTTACATCAAATAGATCTCCAACAAGATCGAGGAGAACTTTGTATTGAGATCCAAAGAGAGAGAAGAAGCCATCTAGCTAATAACTATGGACCCGAAGGTCTAAAGTAAACTACTCACACATCATCGGAGGGGCCATGGAGTTGATGTAGAGGCCCTCCGTGATCGATGCCCCCTCCGGCGGAGCTCCGGAAAAGGCCCCAAGATGGGATCTCTTGGGTACAGAAGGTTGCGGCGGTGGAAACAGGGTTTCGTGGTGCTCCTGGATGTTTTTAGGGTATATGAGTATATATAGGAGGAAGAAGTAGGTCGGTTGGGCCATGAGGGAGGGCGCGCCCAGGGGGGTAGGCGCGCCCCTGCCTCGTGGACTCCTCGTTGATTTCTTGACGTCCACTCCAAGTCCTATGGATCACGTTTGTTCCAAAAATAACTCTCCCGAAGTTTTCATTCTGTTTGGATTCCGTTTGATATTCCTTTTCTGCGAAACACTGAAATAGGCAAAAAAACAACATTTTGCACTGGGCCTTGGGTTAATAGGTTAGTCTAAAAAATAATATAAAAGTGTATAATAAAGCCCATTAAACATCCAAAACAGAATATATAATAGCATGGAACAATAAAAATAATTATAGATACGTTACGTATCATAGGCCGAATCCTACTTGGGGTCTCCCCTTGGCCGCGCCCTCTGCCATATCTGCCGGAGGGGGAAGGAAAGAGGAGAGAGAGGAGGGAAGGAAGGGGGAGGCCGAATCCCCCCCCCCATTTCCTTTCACTTCCCCTCTTTCCTTCTCCTCCTGGTTCGACCCATATGGGGGGTGCACCAACCCCTTTGTGGCTGGTGTGTTTCTCTTCTTGGCCCATAAGGCCCATATCTTTTGTCGGGGGTGCCCAAAACCCCTTCCGGTGACCCGATATGTACCTGGTACCCTCCGGAACACTTCCGGTGTCCGAATACCATTGTCCTATATATCAATCTTTACCTCTCGACCATTTCGAGACTCCTCTTCATGTCCGTGATCTCATCCGGGACTCCGAACAACATTCGGTCACCAAATTACATAACTCATATAATACTATATCGTCATCGAACATTAAGCATGCGGACCCTACGGGTTCGAGACTATGTAGACATGACCTAGACACCTCTCCGATCAATATCCAATAGCGGAACCTGGATGCCCATATTGGCTCCTACATATTCTACGAAGATCTTTATCGGTCGAACCGTTATGACAACATACGTAATTCCCTTTGTCCATCAGTATGTTACTTGCCCGAGATTCGATCGTCGGTATCTTCATACCTAGTTCAATCTCGTTGTTGGCAAGTCTCTTTACTCGTTCCGTAATACATCACCTCGTGACTAACTCCTTAGTCGTTTGCTTGCAAGCTTATGATGTGTATTACCGAGATGGCCCAGAGATACCTCTCCGATACTCGAAGTGACAAATCCTAATCTTGATCTATGCCAACTCAACAAACACCTTTGGAGATACCTGTAGAGCATCTTTATAATCACCCAGTTATGTTGTGATGTTTGATAGCACACAAGGCATTCCTCCGGTATCCGGGAGTTGCATAATCTCATAGTCGAAGAAATATGTATTTGACATGAAGAAAGTAATAGAAATAAAACTGAATGGTCACTATGCTAAGCTAACGGATAGGTTTTGTCCATCACATTATTCTCTTAATGATGTGATCCCGTTATCAAATGACAACTCATGTCCATGGTTAGAAAACCTTAACCATCTTTGATCAACAAGCTAGTCTAGTAGAGTCTTACTAGGTACACGGTGTTTATTTATGTATTCACACATGTATTAAGGTTTTCGGTCAATACAATTCTAGCATGAATAATAATCCTTTCCATGAATAAGGAAATATAAAATAACAACTTTATTATTGCCTCTAGGGCATATTTCCTTCAATAGTATCATATACTAGTATCATATTGTACTTTATTTATTGCCATGCATGACACATAGTATCATAAAATTTATTATGATATTGTATCACAATATGATACTCACCCATCTCTTTCTTCTTTTAATACTATGCCACCTCATGCATGATACTAACTATGATACACCCATTACGATCAGTCTAAGTACAAACTTCCCAATTTCTTTCCTCGCGAGAGGATGCATGCCCATTAATCCTGTTAAGAAGGCATACACTAAATAGATAACTATCTAAAAGTTGGTAAGTAGCAGGGAAATTCCTGAAATTATGAACTATGACACTTCCGTGCACCCAGTTGATAAACCTGACTCCGCCACTACCGGGCCAACCTTTCGAAGCATAGACCATTGCGTCCGACCTATTTTTTCTCTCCATTCGACCCAACATGGTATCGGTTCCATTATCAAGGGATAGCATAACAGAAAAATAAAAAATGTGTCCGACCCTATTTGCATAACAACAACAGATAAACCCCTAATTTACTCATGTGCCCCCTCATTGATGGTAAATAGAAAAGAAAAACAAGTGTACACCATTCATGCCGACCAAAACAAAACATGCAAGACAAGTTATGCTTCGATCGGCACATGCGACGCCGACTGTATAAGTAAGAACTTTCCAACTTCTTTCCTTGCTGCCGCCAGAGGATGAGCACCAAGACTAAGACTAAAGCAAAAAAAAAGTACAAGGTCGGACAAAAAAGAATATAAAACCCAAATAATGCATCCAACTCCGGATATAATAAAACAAGCTAAAAGCTTTCCCTTTTGGAAAAGAGAAGAAAAAGGAGAAGAAACCCAAAACAATCTCAGCAGCCGGCCAAAAAGCCAGCACGACCCCCGTCGGCGTGCGCCCAACCCAAAACCAAAGCCGAGACGTCTCCCCCGAGCCGAGCGGCCCAGAAAAAGAAGCGACCAGCACGGCACAGTAAAAAAAAAAAGGAAAAGGAAA